>NC_061121.1:40524530-40643049 GCF_002878395.1 Capsicum annuum
GCTTTGTGAGTCCTTGGACAGGGTTAAGATAATTTAGGATAGGCTTCAGGTAGCTTAGAGTAGGAAAATGAGTTATGCAGACCTTAGGCTTCGTTTCTTGATGTTTGGGATTAGTGATCTATTCTTCTATCATATGTCTTCTATGAAGGGCATGATAAGGTTTGGGAAGAGGGCAAACATAGATCGAGGTGCATTAGACCTTTTGAGATTCTTCGAACACTTGGAGAGGTTGTTTTTGAGTCGGCCTTGCATCTAGATCATTCAACTATTCATCCAGTTTTTTATGTTTCTATGCTTCAGTTCAATATTCTAGATGAGTGTCATTTGCTTTATTAGGATTCAATTTAGTTGAGTAAGAGGTTGACCTTTATTGAGGAGCGAGTATCTATTTTAGTTAGAGATATCAGACGGTTGCACTATAGAGATATTCCTATGGTTATGGTTCAGTGGAGGCACCGCCCTTTAGAGGAGGCTACTTGAGAGGTTGAGTCTAACATTTGTACTAACTCAGCTTTTTATCAATTTAGGTAATTCCTTGCATTTTAGTTTGAGGATGAACTTTGTTTTAGTAATAAATGCTGTAGTGATTGAAATTTGTGAATTTCTATTTTTATGTGTTTTGATGATTTTGCCCTGCCCCATAGTCCCTACATGTTGAGTTTGGGGTTTGGGAATGGTTGGCATAGTTCCTGATAAGATTGGGAATGATTTGGGTAAGGTTGTAGTTTTTAGAGGCTGTAAAAGCTATAAAGCTGACTTTAGTCAACATTTCATAATACGAGTGGCAGATAGCAATTTTGTACTGTGCCAACAGATCCAAAATATCAAATTTTAGTTAGTAGTTTGGTTGGTTTAGTTTTGGGACCCTTATATCTCATTTTTACCCTTCGTTTGGAAAATAGTGCAAAAGGGCTCCTAGAGTTAATTTATTGGAAACAAACTTTTTTTTAAGGAAACCGACGTCGCTATTGAGTACAGAAGGTCAAAATTTTCCTAGTAGCTTATATGGTTTGTTTCTTTTTTGTCTTGAATGAATCCCGATGGTCTATTCAAAGAATTTGAGGGCATGTGAAATCATAAAATTACTTTTATTTAGTGTGATACTTGGTCCTTTTTTGTGAGTGTGGGACTCTAGAGGCAAATATAGAGATGGAATTTCCCCTTTCTTGTGATTTATGAGGTGGTGTCTGTTATCGCAAAGGGAAAACAAATCCTTCTTTGTAAAGAGAAGAGGTTATTGCAAACACAAAGGCCTAACTCACCAGTCTCTACAAATGCAAATCCTTGTATGCGAATGCGGAGGATAGTTTACTGGCCGGTTTGTGCCGACCCTTACAAATGTGATTCACGAGGCACTGTTAACTGAACTCTACAAATGCCTAATTTTTACATTTTCCCTTTATCTTTGACCTTTAAGCTTCGAGATTGGGTAATTTTTGAGGATATCAGCACCATAAGCTTGTGTAAGATAAAAAAACTTATTCTAATTATTCTTCTTCAATTATATCATCAAAGACACATTTATATTATGATTTAAAAATTAAAAATTCAGGGGTTTTACCGATAAAGATTTGTAACACCCTATATTTTGGTCGTTGGATAATTTATAAGAACATGAACTTAATGACCAACCTACGACTTACCCTACGAGTCGTAGGGCCCCAATCATAAGGCGACCAGTGAGGTTACCCAAGATGTCTGCTCTGAGTACCACTAGACTCAATAAGTTGTCAAGTCTCTATACGAGTCATATGGTGTGATTCGTAGGTTCACTAATAAGGGGGTCCTTGATTTACTATCTAGACTACGATTGGATCTAATGAGTTGTAAAGTCTGAATACGAGTTGTAGGGTACGACTCGTAGTCTGACCAGTGTGGGTGCCTTGATTACCCCATAAGTCGTGTTGATGACTCGTAAAGAGTCATCATGAGTTGTAGGGTGACACATGACGACTGGGGAAACTTTTATGTTTTTATTTAAAGGGCACTTTGGACATTTCCCTCTTTCCCAATAGGGACCCACGACCTAAAATACCCTAAGGGATCCCATAGACCCTTATTACTTAAGCAATTTCTCTTCTCTTCTCTTAAATTCCCTATTTAAAGGCAAAGTTAGGGTTTTAAGAGTTTGGTATTTTAGGGCTCAAGGGTGGTTTTTTCTCCAAATTTCTAGGTGATTAACGCATGTATCTCTCTCTGTAAACTTGTGTTTTAAATTATGGCAAAAATTGATTTTCTATTCACGTGATTTTGATGTGAGTTTTGAATGGTAGGTTGAGGGTTTTAGATATTGATCATTTAAATGTATTTCCCATTGCTTTTATGAATGATTCATGGTTTGAATTAATAGTTTTGAACTATTTGGGTTGTGTGGATGTGGTTAATTAGAATGGCGGTCATGGATTCCCCAAATTGATGGTTTTGAATATTGTAATTGGTATGATCTGTATCCCAAAAAGATGTAGGGAACATAGACGCTTCTACTTTTTTTGGGCACTGATAGGTTGTTCTAGGATTATTTGTTAGTCAACTTGAAGCGGGGAGCCTCCTTTTTTCGGATGGCCTATTACTCCATGGTCTAGTTTTTGTCATAAATTGTTTCTTTGGTTTTCTTTTTGGCTATTTTTGGGGGCATGTCGTGACCTATTTTGGTTTTGGTCTGCTTAGAGTCTTTGTGGATTACTATGGATTGGGAGTTTGTTGAAATTTTTAAATTTCTTTTAGAGTTTCCTATCTTATATGTTCAAAGCTTAGCTGATATTGTTATATGTTTGGAATTTATCTATTGTTAACTGTATTGTGTTCTATTTCGGTCGGCAAGAGGGGGTGGTCTCCCATCTTCGGCAAACTTGAGATATGCTTCACAACCAGGCCCTGGTTCAGGTTATAACAAGTTGATATTCGAGACCAGGTTCATGGTAATTAAGTATCCATAAAGTTGTGTCAATTAATGTCTATTTTAAGGGTGTGTAGCATGCCACACTTATATGAGAGAGGCTACAAGGCATTTAGGAGTGTTTCCCATTCTTGTGATCTATTTTCGTGTTATAGAGTCCAAGGTCTTGAAAACTCCTCTAATTTTGTTTATTTGTATTTCTGATCAGATCATGCCTCCCCGAAGATCTGATCTCATGGAAACTCCCCTGTCCCACCTAAGAATAATTTGGAAGAAACTCGTTCTACTTATGAAGTACAGACCCGGTCTTGGGTCCCAACTCCTGATTTTAGTATCCCTCATGGAGTTCCACCGGTCCCTACCATCTGTCCCAAACTTCTTGAGCTAATGATGATCATGCCCCACTGCCAAAAGAGACATTTCTAATGCCAATTTCAATCGTCTATTCATCTGTTGACTCAATTGGTGAATTTTCAGTCTCGTCAGCTGATTTTATTATTTCTGTTGGTGCATCTTCTGAGGTCGCTAAGGTTAAATAGTTGAGGAAGCTGAATTCCCCAGCCTTTACTGGATTTACAAATAAGAAGGAACCTCAAAGGGTTTGTTGATAAGATGAAGAAGATATTCAGAGTGATGCTTGCTTTTAACTCTGAGGGTTTGATGGTTGCCACATATTAGTTGAAGCATATTACATATCAATTATATGAAGAATGGAAACTACTGAGAGTATATGATATTAAGCCAGCTATGTGGGATGACTTCTCTCTCACTTTACTTGATCGCTTCTTTTTTCAGGAGTTAAGAGAGGTAAAGATTGAGGAGTTGGTGAATCTAAAATAGGGCAATAGGATAGATAATATGTTTGATCAGTTGCCAGGTGACAAGTTCTTTTCTAAGGTAGATCTTTGGTTTAGGCTTCATCAGCTAAAGATTAGGGAGGTGGATATCCCTAAGATGACTTTTTGTACTTTATATGGGCACTTTGAATTTTTGGTAATGTTACTTGGGCTGATTAATGACCCAGTGACATTTATGGACTTGGTGAAATAGGGTTTTTAGGAAGCTCTTGGATCTCTTTGTTACTCTATTTATTGATGACATTCTCGTTTATTCTAAAAGTGTGGTGGACCATGCTAATCACCTCCATATGGTACTGCAGACATTGAAGGAACAATAGTTGTATGCCAAGTTCTCTATGTGTGAGTTTTGGTTAAACGCTGCGACTTTCCTTTGTCATACTTTTTCTTTCATGAGGATCATAGTGGATCCACAAAATGTGTCTATGGTTAAAAGACGTCTTAGACCCACGACTCCAACTGATATTTGGAGCTCCTTAGACATGGCTGGGTATTATAGGCGATTTGTGAAAGGTTTTTCATCGATAGCTTCTCCTTTGATAGAGTTGAATTAGAAGAAATTTAAGTTTTCTTGGTCAGATGCTTGTGAGGGTAGTTTTGAGAAGTTGTAAGATAAGCTGACTTTAGCTCTAATTTTGACTTTATCGAAAGGCAATAACGTATTTGTGGTCTATTGTGATGCATCTTAGGTAGGACTTGGGTTTGTATTGATGCATCATAGGAAGGTTATTGCCTATGCTTCCAGAAAGTTAAAGGTACATGAGAGGAACTATCCTATTCATGATTTGGAGCCGTTGGCAGTTGTATTTCCTTTGAAAATATGGTGGCATTTTTGTATGGTGTACACGTGGAAATATTTTTTAATCATAAGAGTCTAAAATATGTGTTCACTTAGAAGGAGCTTAATCTCAGGTAGAGAAGATGGTTGGAGCATCTCAACAACTATGACATGAGTCTTCACTATCACCCATGTAAGGCTAACATGGTTCCTGATGCTCTTAGAAGTTTGTCTATAGGGAGTTTGGCTAATGTGGAGAAAGAAAGTGAGAATTGGTTTAGGATATTCACCGCTTGGTAAATCTCGGTGTTCTCCTCTTGGACTCATAGAATAGAGGGGTAATGGTATGGGAAATGGTTCGATCATCTCTTGGTGTAGAGATCAAGGAGAAGAAAGTGTTGGCTCATGTGTTGATTAAAATCAAGGGTGATGTTGGTCGACAAAAGATGATGGTGTTTGAGAACAGTGGTGGTGGTATTTTAAGGTACCAAGGAATGTTGTGTTTTCCTGATGTCGACGGTTTGCAGCAAAGGATTTTGGCTTAGACACATGATTCATGCTATGTTTTTCATCTCGGTTACACGAAAATATTTCATGATCTCAAGGAGATGTATCGGTGGAACATTATGAAAAGGGACATCGGTAATTTTGTGGCTAAGTAGTTGTTATGTCAACAAGTTAAGGTTGAGCACATGAGACTCAGTTGGTTATATCAAGAGATTAATTTGCCCGAATAGAAATGAGAGGTAATTAATATGGATTTTGTTACCGGTTTCCTCAGTCTCGAAATCAATATGATTTGATTTGGGTCATCATGGATAGGATGACAAAGTCTGCTCACTTCTTGCCAGTGAGGACCACCTTTTCGGTAGAGGATTATGTGAAGCGATATCTTTAAGAGATTGTGAAACTGCAAAGAGTACCAATTTCAATTATTTCTGATCATGGTACGCAGTTTAAGTCTCACTTCTGATAGCCTTTTCAGAAAAGGTTGGGTACTATAGTGAGTCTGAGTACTTCTTTTTATTAGCAGATGGATGGACAAGAAGAGAGAACTATTCATACATTGAAGGATATGCTTCGGGATTGTGTGATTGACTATGGTGGAAATTGATTTGAGTATCTACCTTTGGTAGAATTTGCTTACAATAATAACTATCATTCTAGTATTGGTATGGCTCCTTTTGAGGCATTGTCTAGTAGGAAGTATAGGTCTTCTATTTGTTGGTTTGATCTTGGTCAGGCTGATATATTTTGTCCCAACTTGGTTTACCAAGCTATATAGAAGGTGAAGGTGATTCGAGATAGGCTTAAGGCTGCCCAACATCTCAGAAAGTACTATGCAAATGTTATGCACAGATTTGGAGTTTGAGGTTGGGGATAAGGTTTTCCTTAAGGTATCTCCCATGAAGGTAGTAGTGCAATTTAGTATGAAGGGAAAGCTTAGTCCCCAATATATTAGTACTTATGAGATTCTATGGAGAGTTGGTAATATTTCTTACGAGTTGGAGTTACCTTCTAGATCTAGTTTAGTTCATTTAGTATTTCATGTCTCCATATTGAGAAAGTGTCTTGGTGATCCTTCTTTGATGGTTCCATTGGAAGGGTTTGGTATCTCATTTTTAAAGTTTTGTAAATGACTCATGCGTGTGGTTACCCCTACCTTGTCTGTCATTAGGGGATGAATGTTCCTAGTGGGGGAGACTGAAACACCCTGGTTTCTTGATCTTAGAAAATTTCCTGGAATTTAGGTCTATGGACCCAATATGACTCATGGTTACAAGCCATATGTTGGAGTACGAATGTTATGGTCCAGTTGTATTCTGACTAGGGTTGGTTGGTGGAATGGATTTTGGTCATTGGAATAGGCACGACTTGGTGGCACGAGCTGTATAGTCGGATACAGATCATTTGGTTTCTTTACTTAATCTTGGACTTGGTAGCATAAGTTGGATCTGAGTACGAGCTGCTCACCAGGAGCCGTAAGCCAAGGTATGAGTCATATCCAGGACTCATATGGTAGACAGTGTTCAAACCTTCTATGATTCTATCTTCCCAGGGATATGGGTGAAGGGTACGGATCATATGCTGTTAATAAGACTTGGGTGGGATGATTCATACACTGGGAAGTATTAGGTCCAAGGGTTAAGTCTAAGGATACGAGTGACGGGTACCTCTTGCGTCAAAGGGTACGACTCCTAAGGGTAAGTTGTACCTTGTGATGGGATATTTTACAACTTAAGTTTTGGGTATTCTAGATATTTTCCCACTTAGAGTAATAAGGTCCCATGACTTCTAACTCTCTTGGGAGGTTATTTACCTTATTATTCTATTCATTAACACTTAGAAACTCTTTCTAAGCACTGTATAATAAGACTAATTTGGTAATCTTGTTGGTTGTTTCTCTCTATCTACTTTGTCAATTAAGACATGTTCTCTTCCCTGATTGTTTGTTCCAACTAAAGGCATGGTTTTATACAATGTTTTTTTATAATTTGATTGTTGTATGATTTTGGGTTTTCAACTATGATTTGGGGGTTTCAGTTATAAATGCTTGGTTACTATTTTTCCATGTTTTAATTATGCCTTTATATGCATTGATAGTGGTTTAGGATAATTGATTGCATGGAAAGGTTTCTTTGATAGTGAACTTTGGTTTTCGAAATACTATACCCCCAATGTGTTTGACAAAATGCCTTTAACAATATTTTTATTATAATATTGGTTTTTCAATGGAACTTATGCATAGTTTAAACTTGGTAATGGAACCCTAAATGGTATGATTGGTTTAAATGGTTTTAAATTGATTAGAAAGGCCTTGGTGGCCATGGTTTTGGTTAATTAGAAATCATAAAGGGCACATGGAATACCTTAAACCTATATATGGTTGGCAATGGACAAAACTTACAAGTTATTGTTGGTATGACGATTCCACTGTTAATATCCTTGGTCAATAATGGGTAAATGGATTGGTTGGTTTCTTTGTAATGATTTTAATTAGGAAAAATATTGGGGTATGTAGAGAATCCATGGAAGGTGGAGGTCCCGAGGGGACCAAAACTGGTAACTCATACTTACTGATTTAAGGTTGGTCTTTGTGACTGTGTGCATGATGCCATACTTTATTATCGGGGAATGTACTATTCATCTTAAGTTTTTATTCCTTGGTCGTGTGGCTTCACACACTTGGACCCTTTTAGTTGGGGAGCTGAACCCATATAGCCCATGGGTGGTTTAGGACGACAGAGCTATACAACCCAGGTAAAGGTTTAATGGCATGCTAAACCCAACTCCCTTTCCCGGCATGGTTATATATATGTACGGTTGTGTGCATATGGATGGTTTTACTTGATTTTATAAATGGCATTATTTTATCCTTATCCTGAGTTCATGGTAGTGATCACTCACTAACTTGTCTTCAGGCGGTTGTATACCAACACTATGCAGGAACCAACCATTCTACTCTTTCATATCGTGATTTCCTCAGGGACAACTATTGTATTGAAGTAGTGAGCTTCCATTTTTCTGGAAGGCTCTATTTCATGTTTTGAATATTCTTAGACATTTAGATTTATTTCTGGATATTAGTTTTGGCTATGATTGGGGGCATGTCCTAACCAGATATTCTTACTATTTTGGTTAAAGACTTTATGGTACTGCTATGGGTTGGAAAAGGCAGGGTCGGTATTGGTGTAGGCCTTAATATTGGTAGTAGAATTTCAGCTGACATTATTGGACATAATTTCTCACTGCTCCATTGTATTTAATTTTGGGATTAATCATATTATATTTTGGAACTTATTTGGTTAATGCCTGGTTTATGGCCCTTGTTTCGGTATTGGTTTGGTTTTGAATAGTTGTTATGTTTGGTGCGACGGGATGACTTGATAAGGTTTTCCTAGGAATAGGCCTATCCCAAATTCAGTCCTTGTCCAGTTATTCTATCTTGTTATATGTTCGGTACTCAGCCGACTCAAGGTATGCTAATGGTGGTTGGGTTGGGTAACAGGGGGTGGTCCCTAGTCCTGGTTAGACTTCGGATGCACATTATGAAACACCTTAGTTCCTGGACCTTAGAATTTCCTTGAATTCTTATCTCTGGACTCAATATGACTCATGGGTATGAGCCGTTTGTTGGGGTCCGAGTGATATGGTCCAGTAGTATATTTACCTGTGTCTGTTGGTGGGATAGTGTAATACCCCGTATTTTCGTGCTAGAATTCTAACCCTCGTTCCTGCGCGTCTAAGCTCTAATCCAAATGATTCTTACATGACTACAAGTTGCATGATCATTATCCTAGTCTATGGAGTAGTTTAGAGGTGGCAAATGTTTATAGCAATGACATAGAACAAGGTTGAGCTAAGACCAATTGATTCATCAAAAGTTTGACATTCGATTCTACAAGGGTCAACTTAAAACGTGTATATCTCTTAATATACATCGAATTTTTCATCCCAAGACCTATCAAATTGTAGATAATTAAATTATCTTTCCAACGATACAAATTTTGCAAAAATCCGATACCCGAGCGAAGAGTTATGCCCAATTTTGTGAGAGACAGTAAGGGCATGCGATTGGTTAGTCACCGCCCAACCAAACTTAGGTGATTGGTTAGGTGCCGCCCAACCTGGCTTGTGCGATTACTTGGGCACCACCTAAGTTCCAAGTGCCAAAAACACTTCGTTTTGACTTATATCAAGGGTGTTGAAGTCATTTCACACCCCTAAATCATTCCTAATCACTCCAAATCATTGGTAAGGGTTTTTAAACACATAATTACAATCCCTAAGCCCTAAATCAGTCAAGTTATGATCCAAAACCCTTATTCTCTTCCCAAGAACAAAATCTATGTTTACCTCTCAAGAATCAAGAAGTTAAGCTCCGAATTCAAAGTTCTCTACAAGGATTATTTCAATCAAGCTTGAAGGTCCAATCTTTCAATGGATCCGTTACTATAAAGGTATGTGGGGTTTTTCAACAAGAACACCCTTTCGTTCTTATGCCCAAATTGATTTTTATTTTATGAATATACAAGATTTTACATGTTTTGATATGAATTTGTAGCATGAATTTCTACCCTACATGGTTTTACATGAGATTATGATACTCTCTATGTTTTGGAAGTTGAATTGAATGAGAATGATGACAGTTTTGTACATAAAGCTGAATTTTCCATATTTTAAAGTAAGTTATATATATTTATGATGAAAAGCATGAATCTTGAGAAAATTTAATATGATTTTGATGTATGAGACCTTGAGTCCTAATTGGGATTGTACTTTGAGAAATTATGTGCTATAAGCACAATGAGATTTGAATCCCAAAGCTAATTTTCTTTACCAAGATGTATGGTTATAAAGCTGAAATTTTAAGTTTTAAGTGATTATTTTTGTGCTTATGTCATAAAGTATGAAACTTTGGAAGGTTTTATGGTGATATTGATGTATGAGTTTTTGGAACCCTATTTGAGATTATTATTTTGAGAAAATCATGTGTTATAAACACCTTGAGTTTAAATAATTTGAGATGATAAAGAATCTTTGACCTTTTGGCTATGAAAAGGTTTGTTTTTTAAACCGAGATGTGAAAAGAAATCCACTTTTATTGATTTATTATGAAAGGGGTAGCATAATGGCTCCCATTGTGAATTGTTGAAATATTTATAAGTGGATTTTGTTTTGCAAAGATCTGAGCTAAGTCCAGACATAGTCTTTAGCACCGAGTGGGAGGTATAGTAGGATTGGTACTTCCCTAGAACTACGTGCCCCCGTAGGTTGTGAGCCTGAGGCTAATTTATATAGTGATCACTAGTGTTTGAATTGATTATTTAAGGTCCTAATCCAATGGCAAGGGTAGGACAGCTCTCCCCAACATAGGTTCGACGTTGGACTCCATGTAGCTCACATGGTTTATGTCGGTTGTAAGAGATTCCCAATGTGTGTGTGTATATTCTCCGATCTAATATGAAAAGTCTTATTCTTATATCTGAGATGAAAACATATTTGTTTGAAAGACTAAGTTTGAGAAAGTCATTGTTTTCGAAAGATTTAATGAACATATATTCTAAAGAGAATTGTTATTAGATTTGATTTCTTTGATGATTTGGAATCTAGATGGAAGTGAATTGAGATTTATTATGATGACTCACAAGTGTCACTCGATATATTTTAGTCTCTTATGATTATGATGATTTTAATTCGAGCTGAGTGAGTCATTTATATCAGCATGCATAATTTTATAAACTATGATGATATTATAATATCATTTTATATATGCATTGCTACCCCATATGCTCGGTACGTCTCCATGGTACTGGCCTACATATTCGTATGTGGGCTATATTTTCTCGGAATGTAGGTACAAGTTATAGTGTACATCTTCAGATCTAGTCAGTTCGCAGCATCCAGTCAGCAGGTGATGAGTCTTTTTGATTCAAGGGCTTAAGTTAGTTATATAGTTTGAGAAGTGTTGTATTTTCTTTATCCAGCCATATTGAGTTAGGATAGTCGGGAGTCATGACCCAGCTATCTATAGTCAGTACTAGTAGAGGCTTCATAGACAGTTAGTAGAAGTTGATGTATTCTGTTTCAGTTTTGGTTGTAAAAGTAGAGTTGTAATCTTGTAAATTTAGTTTTGTATCTATCATATTCCGAAAAGAGTTATTTGCTGTAGATTTGTATAGATTTATACTTTTTGTTCAGTTGCTTATGAGTTATGCCAGTAGAAGGGTTAGCTTGGGGTCACTTATGATCCTAAGCACCATGTGACATCTCGGGACCCGATTTTGGGGTGTTACAAACTTGGTATCAGAGCATAGAGTTCAAGTGTCCTAGGGTGTCTATGAAGTCATGTCTCGTAGAGTTTTGCGGAATGGTACGGAGATGTATGTACTTTTCTTCGAGGGGCTACAGGGCATTTAGAAAATATCTCCATTCTTTTAAGTCTTAAATCGTGCTATAGAAAAGTTCTCCAAGAAACTTATACAGATTCTCATCTTACTCTAGTCAGGCCATCTCTGCCTTATTTCCAAGGTATCAGAAATAGTTGAGCTTCATTCTCCATAGATAGTTATGGGACTGTAAGAGAGCTAGAAAGTATCCTATCAGTACTTTTGAGTTCCAAAAACTGAAGTGCTTTATCAGGCCTATAGAAATTTTGCACAAAGCCTGAGTCAGTTATGCTTTCGAATTTCTCCTCATAATCCATAATGATAATCTATACTTCTCTATCTATGTCCTTGAAGTAGCATGTTCGGCAAGTTCCAGTTCCTCCCCAGATAATGCTTTTATAATTACTAGCAGATGTTTTAGAAGTTTCATAAAGCGGCTTGAGAGAAGCCTTCTAGTATGTTATAAGTCAGTCAGATTTTAAGTTATACCCTTGTTCTTATGAGTTACTTAATTAAGACAGAGTAAGGTGTATTCTTAGATCGTTTAATGTTATGGGTCAAGTTTCTACCTCTTGTATTATGTAATCTTGTTATCATTATGTTTGTGAAAAATCAAAGTCTAGTGAAGCCGTGTGAGGCCTATTTCGATTCACTACCATAGTTTCTTTGTTACTCATCAAATTTTCTCGTTCAAAATTAAAACCAAAGCCTTGTGAAGCCGTGTGCAGCCTATTTCGATTCACTAGAAACTTATTGTTTATCTTGTTGTTCTGGTGTTAGTTGAAAGTGTGGGTTTCTGTGTAGTGACAAAAGTAGTAGCGTTTAGTTGAAAGTCTTGTGTTAGTTGAAATTGTGGGTTTAGAAGTGTAGTGGCAAAAGTGGTGGTAAGGGCGATTTATTGAATATGTACAGCTAAATTTTTGCTTATGATTGAATTAGTAATGAAGTGATATACCTTTGTTTGTTAGTTTAGTGAAGTTAGAGAAGGAAATTATTAGTTAAGGTGGATTGTTGTTTGCTTGAAGTATGAAAAGAGTTATTGATGGTATTTGTTGTGCTAGGAAAGTATAGGTTTTGATGGAAGTACTTGGTGGTTGAGTATTGTTAATTTAGGCTTTCCTGAGATTACAAAAGGAATTTTAGTTAAAATTTATAGAGGTATGAAAGTAATTTAGGTGTGAAGATGGGTAAATAGTAATGATGTAAAGAAGGAGGATGTGTTAATAGATTATGAATAAGATAGGCCATATGATTATGATCGATTGTCATTGTGTACTAGTTTTTCTTAATGCTATGTTCCATAGTTTTGAAGTGAAAATTGTGTGTGAGATTGGGTTGTAAATCATGTTTAGCTCTAGACATTAAGTTTGAACAGTTGATGGTTCGGTTGTTGATGCTAGTTATATGGAGGTGATCTAGTAGGCCTGAACAGTGTATGCAAGAGTATAAGATCATGTGTTCATAATAAAGTTTGGTGTAGAGGTGTGCCGAAGGTGCTATAGGGCTGCATTATTTTTGAGGATTCTTGAATATTGTGTGGTTAGTAGTAACGTTGAGTTGCTAGGTGGAGAAAGGCTAGTTAAATAATTTATGTTGTTCTTGATAGCTAAGTTAAGGAGTTATGATTGAAGATGTTGAGTCTTTTTATTATGATTTTATTCTCATGGTTTGGGAAAAATATAAGTATAGAAGTATGATCCTGAAAGGCTATGATTATGTGATTAGAGATTTAGATATGGTTGCAAATGAGAGTATAAGTCTTTGATGGTGATTATTGAAACTAGAAATTAAGGATAACATATGGATGGGTTGTTTAAGAATGAAGTCAGTAAGTTCGAAATTAGTTTATTCTTGTGAGTTTAGCATTTATTTGTAGATCTTAGAATGATAAAATTATGGCTTAATCTCGAGAATATGTGGAGTATGCCTTTAGGGGTATTTGCCTTAAAGTTATTTGTGGTTTTAATGATAGGCTTGAATGTCATGTTGGGTGTAAGATGATGTATGAAATATGCACTAGTGAATCCATATCAAGAGTTTTAAATTAGTCATTGAAGTGGTAAGGCATGTTATGCTTAGGATGTGGGCTCTAAGAAGATATAGAATATTGAACCTTGTGGTTTAGACTAGTATTGTGGTTTGGCATGTTGTATGTTGTGATTTAGTGTTAGGCTTGATCATGGTGAGAGAACTTAGTTTAGTTTAGACCTTAGTAGAAAGATTTTGCTGTGCCAATATATGAATTATAAGTTGAATCAAATGAGTATGGTATTTAAGGGGAATAGTATAGTTGAGAGAGCATTTGAGAAGTAATGCTAAGCTTGAAAGTAAGAAGTTGCGTTGCCTACGACCTAGCAATCCTATCCTAGTTTATGAGTTATATAATTATATGCCATGCTATAGAGTTATATCAATGTTGTAATTCCTTAGTCAAATGTCTTGTTCAGAGCATGCCCAAAATTCTTTGCTCCCTAATGTCAATAGAATTTTGTAGGAAAGTGCTAAAGAAATACTCTATTTGAGTATGGGTAGTCAGTATGATCCAGTCCATATAGCCTGTAATCTAGTTTAGCAAGCAAGGAGATAAGCTCCTATAGATTCTTAATTTTTCAGCTAGTCTTACTATCCGCAGTCTTATACGTATGCACATTCCAAGAGGAATGTGTTTGTGTCTAATTAAATTATGAATTTAGCTCATTTCATGCATCAGTTTCAGTTTCAGATATTAAGTCATGATTCAGTTCGTAAGTATCCTGTGTAGCATCACAGTCTCTTCCTAGTATTTTCATAACACTATTATCAATTGGTGACGAACGATCCTAAAAAGGGGATGTTGTAATACCCCAAGTTTTCATGTCGTAAACCTCTCATCCATTCTCATGAGATCAGATCCAGTGCAAAGTAATGGTTACTCATAAGTTGACACTCTCATTTCTATCTTAGCCATATAATTATTTTCATGAGAATTCAGGCACATGCAGTTCAGTTCAGTGAATCATTATGTTTGAGATTCAGTAATTCAGTTCTATTTGTTACAAATGATAGCTTGAAGATTAATATTCCTCTGTGTTTCAGGTTAATTATCCACATTCGAGGATGAATGTTCCCAAGGGGGAGATAATGTAATACCCCATATTTTCGTGCTAGAATTCTAACCGTCACTCCTGTGCATCTAAGCTCTAATCCAAGTGATTCTCACGTGAATACAAGTTGCATGATCATTATCCTAGTATATGGAGTATTTTAGAGGTGGCAATGTTTATAGAAATGACATAGAACAAGGTTGAGCTAAGACTAATTGATTCATTCAAAGTTTAACATTCGATTCTACAAGGGTCAACTTCAAACGTGTATATCTCTTAATATACATGAAACTTTTCATCCCAAGACCTATCACATTGTAGAAAATTAAATTAACTTTCCAGCGATACCATTTTCGCAAAAATCCAATATCCGAGCGAAAAGTTATGCCCATTTTCGTGAGAGACAGTAAAGGTATATGATTAGTTAAGCACCGCCGAACCAAACTTAGGTGATTGGTTAGGCGCCGCCCAACATGGCTTGTGCGATTACTTGGGCACCGCCTAAGTTCCAAGTGACAAAAACACTTCGTTTTGACTTATATCAAGGGTGTTGAAGTCATTTCACACCCCTAAATCGTTCCTAATCACTCCAAATCATTGGTAAGGGTTTTTAAACACATAATTACAATCCCTAAGCCCTAAATCAGTCAAGTTACGATCCAAAACCCTTCTTCTCTTCCCAAGAACAAAATCTATGTTTACCTCTCAAGAATTAAGAAGTTAAGCTCCGAATTCAAAGTTCTCTACAAGGATTATTTCAATCAAGCTTGAAGGTCCAATCTTTTAATGAATCCGTTACTATAAAGGTATGAGGGGTTTTTCAACAAGAACACCCTTTCGTTCTTGTGCCCAAATAGATTTTTATTTTATGAATATACATGATTTTACATGTTTTGATATGAATTTGTAGCATGAATTTATACCCTATATTGTTTTACATGAAATTATAATACTCTCTATGTTTTGGAAGTTGAATTGAATGAGAATGATGATATTTTTGTACATAAAGCTGAATTTTCCATATTTTAAAGTAAGTTATATATATTTATGATGAAAAGCATGAATCTTGAGAAAATTTAATATGATTTTAATGTATGAGACCATGAGTCCTAATTGGGATTGTTTTTTGAGAAATTATGTGCCATAAGCACAATGAGATTTGAATCCCAAAGCTAATTTTTTTTACCAAGATGTGTGATTATAAAGCTGAAATTTTAAGTTTTAAGTGATTATTTTTGTGCTTATGTCATAAAGTATGAAACTTTGAAAGGTTTTATAGTGATATTGATGTATGAGTTTTTGGAACCCTATTTGAGATTATTATTTTGAGAAAATCATGTGTTATAAACACCTTGAGTTTAAATAATTTGCGATGATAAAGAAGCTTTTACCTTTTGGCTATAAAAACGGTTGTTTTTAAAATCGAGATGACAAAAGAAATCCACTTTTATTGATTTATTATGAAAGTGGTAGCATGATGGCTCCTGTTGTGAATTGTTGAAGTTTTTATTAGTGGATTTTCTTTTGCAAAGATCTGAGCTATGTTTGGGAGTAGTCTTTAGGACCGAGCGGAAGGTATAGCAGGATTGGTGCTTCCCTAGTACTAATTTATATAGTGATCACTAGTGTTTGGATTGATTATTTAAGGTCCTAGTCCGATGGCAAGGGTAGGACAGCTCTCCCCAACATAGGTTAGACGTTGGACTCCATGTAGCTCACATGGTTTATGTCAGTTGTAAAAGATTCCCAACATAGGTTAGACGTTGGACTCTAATATGAAAAGTCTTATTCTTCTATCTGAGATGAAAACATATCTGTTTGAAAGACTAAGTTTGAGAAAGTCATTGTTTTTGAAAGATTTAATGAACATATATTCCAAAGAGAATTGTTATGAGATTTGATTGCTTTGATGATTTAGAATCGAGATGGAGGTGAATTGAGATTTATTATGACGACTCACATGTCTCACCCGATATATTTTACTCTCTTATGATTATGATGATTTTAATTCGAGTTGAGTGAGTCATTTATATCAGCATGAACAATTTTTTAAACTACGATGATATTAAGATATTATTTTATATATGCATTGCACCCCCATATGATCGCTAAGTCTCCATGGTACTGACCCACATATTCGTATGTGGGCTATACTTTCTCGGAATGTAGGTACAAGTTATAGTGTACATCTTCAGATCTAGTCAGTTCGCAGCATCCAGTCAGCAGGTGATGAGTCTTTTTGATTTAAGGGCTTAAGTTAGTTATACAGTTTGAGAAGTGTTGTATTTTCTTTATCCAGCCATATTGAGTTGGGATAGTCTGGAGTCATGACCCAGCTATCTATAGTCAGTACTAGTAGAGGCTTTATAGACAGTCAGTAGAAGTTGATGTATTCTGTTTCAGTTTTGGTTGTAAAAGTAGAGTTGTAATCCTGTAAATTTAGTTTTGTATCTATCATATTTTGAAAAGTGTTATTTTCCGCAAATTTGTATAGATTTATACTTTTTGTTCAGTTGCTTATGAGTTATGCCAGTAGAAGGGTTAGCTTGGGGTCACTTGTGATCCTAAGCACCATGTGACATCTCGGGACCCGATTTTGGGGCATTACAGATATATTTTGGTTATTGTAATGGATAAGACTTAGGGGTATGAGTCATATTGGTGGTTACAGCTCTTTTGGTCCCTTAATTTAATATCAGAATTGGTTACTTTTGTTGGATCTGAGTACGAGTGGCTCAGCATGAGCCATAAGCTAGGGTAAGTATTGTATTAGGGACTCGTATGGTAGACAGTGTTTAATCCTCCTAGTATTTTATTCTTATAGGGATACGGGTCATGGATATGGATCATATGCTATGATCACGACTTAGTTAGATGATTCATATACTAGATAGTATTTGGTGTAGGGGTGGAGGTTCAGGATACGAGTAGTGGATACTGATCATATTGGAGGGTACAACTCTTGTGGGTTAGTCTTATCCCTGTGACAGGATTTTGGTGCAACTTAAGTTGGAGTATTCTGGACATTTCTCGACTTATCCTAATAGGTTCCCATGACTTCTAACTGACTTAGGAGGTTATTTACCTTATTATTCAATTCGTTAACACTTAGAAACTTGTAATACCCCAAAAATCCATACCATTATTAGAACCATGCTTCAAGCTTATGCAAAATAAATTATGGTACTTAGGTAGTTTTAAGAGTGAGTTGACGTATATTAAGGCCTCAAATAACTCCTAGCTTTTAGACAAATCAAAATTCCCCTTATTGATTGAGTTCTTAGGAAGAATGTTGCTATAGTCAACTTAAAATGAACATATCTTTATTATTACTAAGATTTCATGTGCTCATTTTCCTTTAATCTGATATCGGGGTAAAAAGTTATGCCCGCTTTACCAGAGAGGTGTTTGTCTACCGAGGTATGATGGCCAGGGTGATGGACCGTTAAGCTAGTGATGGCCCATCAAGACAAGCTATCAACCTCAAGCAGAGAGGTCTTTTTATGGCCATATATTGATGGTTTGAGTGACGGTTAGTCACCAGAGTGACAGTCCGTCACCAAGACCGTCAATCGTACCCGTTCAACGATGTAATAAAGATTTTAATGAGATTTTTGGGTCTTTTTCAACCTTTTTTAACCACTAATTCCATAAAATTAAACAAAATAACTCCTCATTCATCCTAAGCATCAAAACTTGGGTTTCTATAAAGATCATTCCCCAAGAACATGATTCAAGCCCCTTTTCAAGTAAACTCAAGAATCCAAGCATCACCATTCAAGAACCTTCAAGAAAAGTTATTCTACTTCAAGATTTAAAATTTTGAGGTATGTTAGATGTTCATCCATGGGCCTTTTTCACCCATGGAGTCCAAGAACCCAAAATCAAGTTCAAAAATATGATCTTTACATATTTTTATGAATTATGTCTATGAACTTTCATGAATTTCAAATTGTATATCATGTTTTCATGAAATTGTTGTCGTTATTAAACCCTACATGTTCTAATGGTGTTTTTCTCTAATACAAGCCTTAACTGGTGATTAAGTATCTAAATCATGCTACTATTACATGTTTAAAACTATTCCCATGCTTAAGCCATGAACTGCAAGTGTTTAATGAAATGCCTCAAAGAATGAGTTTTGAATGTTGACTACATGTCAGGTCCTCACAGTTTTAGTATGATCTTGTTGCTAGTGCTATCAAGTACTAGGGGTTATGAATACCCAAAAACTTAGCTATTTACTTAGTCTCAGTATCTTCAAAATGGTTTCAGATATGTGATAAGCATTATCAGTTCAGTCAGTTATTATAATCAGTTAAACTTAGATCAGTTCAATATTTCAAGTTAGTTTAGTTGGGAGTAGGATTTAGCACTGAGCAAATGCAAGGATAACATCATCCTTGTCTGTCAGGTAGAGTTGTTAGTAGCAGTCGCTGTATTTCAAAACTATGTAGCAGCGTAGGATATGAGGAGTCACCCGTTAGCTAGGCTTGACTTCTCTCAGGGGTCAAGCATCAGTTAAGCTTAATACCCCGGTCCTTTGGGACATTAGTTTAGTGGATCCACACAGCCATTGTTAGTACCCTGGCATGGAACTTACACCCTTCCAACTGGGGTCACAGGTTGGACCTCAATTAACTCAAGATCGGGAGGCATGTCGGTTAGATGACACCTACCACAGTCTCAGACCAGTATTCAGTATAGAGTTCAGTTTAATGTTTGCTTATCTATAGCATATATTTATCAATTATTCTGCTACCAATATGTAAGTATTTTAGTTTACAGACTATTTCAGAATCATATTATATGCTTGGTCATACATTCTTAGATTTTACAGTTTTCATGCATTTATACTCAATTACCTCAATCTATTCATTTAGTCAGTTATTTTACATGCACATAAACCCATTCATATTAGCCTAACCTCATCTAGCATGCCTGTACATTCAAAGTACTAATCGCATACTCATTTCTCGCGCTACAATGTTTAATATCGTAGGATCGGACACTCAGGTTCCCAATCATACATAAACATTCCAGTGTATCAATGACAACAACAGTGGTGAGTCCTTATCTATTGAGGAAATGGTAGTTATTTTAGTTTATTTTAGTATTTTATTTCAGTTAGATAGTTGGAGTTAGTAGGGGCCTGTCCCATCAACTTTCTTTCAGACAGTTTTAGAGGCTTTTAAACATTTTAGATAGTTCTTTAGTTATTGGTCTTTTTAGTCAGATTTTTAATAATTTCTCATATGTTTTAGACTTTTTGGTTTTTAGTTGTATTACTTTCAGATTTAAAACCTTAATGGGTTAGCTTGTGGTCTTTCAAGATCGTAAGCACTATGTGGCGTCAAGGGTTTATTTTCAGGGTATTACAAAACTCTTCCTAAAAACTCCATAGTTCTCTCAAAGGCTTTTGGGCAAGGCAAGATAAGTTTTCAACTAAAGGATCAATATGGGGTTTATCTTGGTTATTTCTTTCCATCACAATCTTGGTTTAAGGCATGTTTTGTTCCGTCATTGTTAATTTTACTTAAAGGCATGGTTTATATGACTGTTTTCATGGTTTTAGTATTACATGATATGCAATTTTAAATATGATTTTGGGGTTTTGATGTTAATTGATTGGTCATGGTTTCCCATGGATTTAATTATGCTTTTATATGCATTAATGGTGGTTTTTTTTTATAATTAGATGGCATGGGAATGGTTTGATAGGAATTGGAATTATTTTTGGTCATATTATGCTCCCAATATGTTTGACAAAATGCATATAAAGGTATGTTCATTGGATTGACTTCTTTTAATGGAACGCTTGTATGTTTTAAACTCAGTAAAGAAATTATGCATGGTTTAAAGGTTTGGAAAGGCTAAAGGCTAAATGGGTTATGCTTGTGGGGAACATGGAAGTCTGCCAAGTGGTTTCATATTGTAAATGGAAGGGCACTTGAAAATCACCTTGAACCTAAAAATGGTTGGTTATGGATGATACTTGCAAGTAAGGTTAGTATAATGATACTAATATCAATGGCCTTGGTTAATAAATAGATAATGGTTTGGTATTTAGAAATTGGTTTTAATTGGGCAAAAATGGTAAGATGTGTAGCAAAGATATGGAAGGTGGAGGTCCCGAGGTGACCAAAACTAGAAACTCATATTTGACGATATATGGTTTGTCTTGGTGACCGTATGCTTGATGTCAAACTATTTTTTGGGGATGTACTAGTCATCCCATGGGATACTTCCCTGGTCATAAGGGTATATGCACTGTGGCCATTTCAGTAGGGGAGCTGAACCCATATAGCCCGTGGGTGGTTTAGGACGGAAAAGCTACACAACCCAGGTAAAGGTTTTAAAGGCATGCTAAACCCGATCCCTTTTCCCGGCATGGTTATATATATATATATATATATATATATGGTTGTGTGTATATGGATGGTTTTACTTGGTTTTATAAATGGAATTATTTTATCCTTACCATGAGATCATGCTAGCAGTCACTTGCTAACCCTATCTACTGGCGGTTATATACCCACGCTATACAGGAACCAACCGTTCTACTACTCCTACATAGTTATTGTATCGGGGACAACATTTGGACTAAAGTGATGAGCTTCCATCCTTTTGGAAGGCTCTACTTTATGTTATGGTTATTTCTAGATATTTTAGTTTTATTTTGAATATTGATTTTGGCTATGGTTTGGGGCATGTCCTAACCAGATTTCATTTCTTTTTTGGTTAGAAGCTTTGTGGAACTACTATGGGTTGGAATAGGCTAGATCGGTGTTGGTTTTGTCCTTGGCATTGGAACAAGCTGAAAAGATGACATTGTCTGATGATATTGTTGGTTGTTCCGTCCTATTTTATTTGGGATTGATTATAACCTTTTTTGAAACGTCCTTGGTTATGACCTGGTTTATGGCCTTTGTCTTGGTATAGTTAGGTATGGTTGGATTATTGGTATGGTATAGTTGGACTCAGTTGGGTCGGTCATGATTATAATCTATTCCCAGATTCTTAACGCAAGTTGTACACTGTCTTGTTACTCAGAGCAGGCGGCAGAATGTTGGGTTGCATAACAGAGGCGGTATTTGGTCCTGGCCGAACTTGGGACACCCTTTACTACAATGACCCAGGGTGGGTCATGTCACATTACGACAAGGACCCCGGCTGAGTCATGTCATTATGGTCTTTAGAGGCTTTAAAATTATATAGTTTCCTTCGATCAATATTTGATGATCCGAGATCCAAATGACAATTTGGATTGCACCATTAGATCCGAAAGGTTCAATTTGTCTTAGTAGTGAGATTGGTTTATTTTTGGACCTTTATATGTCATTTTGATAATTTGCTTGGAAAATAATGAAAAAGAGGTTACAGGGGTTAATCTGTTAAAGTAATCTTTTCCAAAAAGTCAAAGTCACCATTGAGTCCAAAACGTCTAAATAGCATAGTAATATATATGGTTTGTTTTTGTTTGGTCCAAAACGAATCTCAAGGGTCCGCTTGGATAATTCAAAGGCATACAAAATCAATAAATTTGCTGATTTCTGGTGCATGAAAGGTCCTTGGAGAAGGAATTTCCCCTTCATCACAATCACGAGGTGGTGTTTGTGATCGAAATGGGTGTATGAGTACTTCTTCACAAATGCAATGAGGTTGTCACGTGCATAAAGCTAGAATCATTAGACTTTACGAATAGAAATCCTTGGTCATGAATACGAAGGCTAATTTAGCATCCTAGTCAGCATTGATCCTCGCAAATGCAAAGGGTTGGCCGCGTTCATGAGGCACCACTCACTAAATTGTATAAAATCCTCATTACATATTTCCAACAATTTTAGACCTTTGAGCATCAAGTTTGGCCAATTCTTGAGGATTTCTTCATCATTTGAGATTGGGTATGCTCCAAAACCTTATTATCCTTGATTATATCATCAAAGACACCTTTAAATCATGATTTCAAAATGAAAAATTTGAAGTTTTTACTCATAAATCTTAAAAAGAAATTTTTTTTGATTTGGACCTTATTTTTTGAACCTATTTTGGACCCATCCTGAATCTGGACAATATGGGAATCAATAAATGACTTTATTGTGTATATGCTATATTATAAAGTCTTGGTTGATTTTGAGGCTGTTTATAAGGGGAAAACTCTAGGTTAAAGGACTATAGGCTTGGATTTCATCATTCTGAGGTTGGTTACGCCTTAACTTATGTTAGATTGAGCTGGGTAGTTAATGTATAAGTAAATCATGATATGGGTTGAGAAGAGTAACTATGGTGATTATATTTTGAAAATATTATTATTGTTGTGTACCTTTGAGGGGGCTTATTCTTAGTTTTTGTTTACTTGTGATATCTAACATTGTGTGTTGCATGTGTGGGGGCTTTATTTGACATCATTAGCCTTATTATTGTCCTTACCAAAGCTGAACCCCTGACCGCGATGGGTATCCCAAACCACGAAGGCCTGAGAGACCCTTACCAAACTATCATAAGCATAGTCCATACATAAACCAAGTGCGGAAGATATAATAATTTTCAATGGAAACTTATAAACCAAAATATGTCAACAAAATTAGGACAATACAATATTCAAATTCTGTTCTACAACAGTCTACGAAGACTCTGCTGAACTGAAATAATATTCTGAATAAATCGGGATAAATCCCCTGGCAAACCATGAAACTTATTGAGATTACATATAGGTAGAATGTCTTTCGGTGTAAGGGAGGCTCACCGAATTCTAGAAGTCTAGGAACAATCTGCTACTAAGCTAGACCCTGGGAATGAGCCTCTGAACTTATAGATAGGGAGGTTAATACTTAAAAGTACTGGTATATAGAACAACCCAAAAATAATGTATATTTCATGTAACATAATTGAGAGGATTGTGAAAATTATTTATCATAACATATATATAAAAACACATGGGAAATATTTAAAGAACTTCAATTTATGCTTGTGGAATTTTGACTTTACTCTTTGCTTTACTTCTGAGCTAGATGGTACACCTTACAAGTATAAAATCCCATGGGCTATAGGGAATCTGCCCTTGACTCGGCGGCCAAAACTCAAATCCAAGTTTGCCGCAAGAATTGGGTACGTAATAAACACAAAGTATATCTCCTTGATGATATATTGTGTAATGGAAAAGGATATGCCTCCTTGCTGATATACATTTTCATAATAAACACGCATCGGTAAAAGATGGTTTTGGGTTATGAGTTAAGTGAACTCGAGCCATGTTTGGGTCACCATCTAACTCTCTTAGCGCCCATTTTTATCAATTTGAAACATGCATCTTACTGAAATCATGATCTAAAATCTGAATAGTCTAAAGTCCTTCATGGCATTTATCTGATTCGGTATCGTCATACTAAGACTTGTAATCCGTATAAGCCATATCATATCATGACATAGTCCTTTCTTTTGAAAACATGGGAATGATCACCCAAAAGATTTACATCATATGAGAGTTCTCATTTCAAAGCATATGAAAACTTATGCAAAACACTCTCTTTTCAAGTCTTTAACACATGGTGGCAAACTATTTCAAAAATCACGTGCAATTCTTTCATTTAACACGAAGAGCACATATATAACAATTAAAACCCTCTCAGCAATCATAACCAATGTCCAGGCCATAAATGATAGTAAAATATTTGACTCATACTTTTGGTCATGCAATTGAACAACCCATATCTTGTTAAATCAAATAAATTTCATGTTGAGAGGAAAATTTCATGAATCTTGCTCTCATATTAATTTTTTCAAAAAATAAATAACATATAAACACATGAATATAATTCAAATCTATAAAAAAATTCATGATAATATCATCAAAATGGGTCCATGATGTTGTCCATCAATAGGTTTTAAAAACCCTTCTTATATACATAATTTTCATGCCTTTAAAACTTGTTAAAAACTATAAACTACACCCATGAGGTTTAGGGTAGTCCCACATGCCTTTTCCCTTGTGGTGCACAGCCAAAGCCCACCTCAAGGTTGATGGCGCATGGCTGAAGCCAACCACAAGGTTAGGAGTGCATGGGCAAAGACAACTCGAGACAGTATTCTTTTGTGATGCCTCTACAACGCGGATCCTTTGCGAAGGGTCCTTTATGCTACCCCATCCTATTTTGCATACCTAAATGCACCCCATAACATCTAAACATTGTTTGCCATCGATAGATGGGTCTTAAGGGTCATTTTTATGTCATTACTAAAGTGTTAAAAGTATGGGGTGTTACATTTATCCCCCTTGGGATCATTCATCCTTGATTGATGGGTAGGAACTTGTTGAAGCTTTAAAAGTATGGAATGTAGGACATAACCTCCCATTAGGAATCCCCCCATCAATAAAACATACAAAGGCATCAAAAGAGCTTCACGATAACCCCTAGTTAATCATGTAAGCATAATACGTGAGATAATGAGAACTAATATACAGATGACCTTGCACATAAGTTCTAGGTATCATAATCATCACAACATAAGGCATGAGTTTATTTTGTGATCATTCGTCGTGATTTAAATTGATACTCAAGATGAAATAAGGTTTTGGGAAAGATAGCAATCGAAGCATTCTCTTCCTTACAAGATACAATGAATGGACCTTACACTTAGAGACACTACTGGCCTATACACCAAATGATAAATAACGTACTTCATCATTTCCAACTTATAATTCTTCCATAACATCTAATACACAAGAGCCTGAGTCCCACTTCATAACACTTCCATGTTGAAGCCTAACCCACAGTTAAAAAGGTGCTAACTTAAGCTACGAGACCCTATACTCTACATCCCATTAAGAATATCAATTCACCTTATCACTATAGTCCAACAACCTCAGGTCTTAATTCAAGGAGTACTAACGACATAGGAAATTGGTTTGTGTTTTCATCAATCACAACATTCAAGCCTATCTTTACTAAACCCACTTTATGGATCTTCCCATTTAAAACCAGCAACTTTACTCATTCTTACAAAGATTTTCATCACATATCCACTTCCTAATTATTTCACATAATGAAATCTTATCTCCCTCCTCCTTCTCCATCTATACCTTTAGCTCAAGGTAGTCACACCAAAAATTTTAAAATAATAAGAAACATCTACTCCCTTATCTCTGTTGTTACTACTCTTCTATAACTACTAGCATACTATCATAAGAAGGTTCATTGAGGGTCTAGAGCACAAGGATCAAGAATGGAATTAACACTATTCCATTGTAACTTATATTTATTGAAGCTATTTCTCCTCATTTAATGAACTAAAAATGGCCATAAGATTAAATAATCCATATCTCTTTGGCTAGACACGACATAAAAACAATTGGTGATATATAGAAAGCATAGTTCCATAGGACTAAGCATGATATGATACATGGATTTATGGATCATGAACATCATAAAATAGAGCTTGAATACTTGAAAGATTGGATTACTTAGAAATTAATGCTTCTAGTTGGGGGGTCAGACATGGATATAATTTACATAGAGAACTTGAAGGTTAGCTTAGTAATTACTTGAATACATAAAACTTTAGTGGAATGTCCTCATTGAATTGAAGTATGAGGGGTTTTCTTGAATAGGAATAGATTTATCAAGACTCTTCCCTAAAACTTGCCACCATGAGAGAAATTGGGAACTACCTTAATTCATCATCTCCCCTTTAGACCAATGTCATAGTCCTACACTTGTGGACATAGCCTCACATTAAATCTAAAAGCCCAACCCTAGGAACAATGGGGTTATCGCCATACACATGAATTCCAAACCCCTTGATAGCTATGATATAAAGACACTACCCTTCAGGGATACCAATCTTAACTTTTGTAAGGTTCCATAGGCATCACCCTATAACTCACACTCTCCTAGAAATATGCATTCACCCTTCTTAACACACAACAATCCATTCTCCACCACTTTACATACAAGCATTGAACCTCTAATCATATACCCGTATAACTTAACAATGTATTTAAAACTAGACCAAGAGCTCACATTATCTATCTATTTTTCTAAATAACACCATATAGTAGCCTCTAGGCTTCTCTATACTAAGAAATTAACATGAACAAGGTAAGTGTCGCACATGTACACATAAAACCTTATCTAACCACATTTTACCTAGGGTTCCACTTATTGTTATAAACCTAAATCTCTTATCCACCTAATGAATCAACCGCAACTCATTATTTTAACACTAGTCTTCATGTATTTATATCATAATTATCCATGAAAAATATTTTTTTTCATAATTTATCAACCTAGGGCCTTTCACACATTACCTCAAGCCTACTGATTCATTCCCACAAATCACACATCATTAATCTTAAGCTACTATTCTTAACACCACACTCCATATCTAAAGTTCAATCCTAAAGTCTAGAATTAATCATGTGACACCAATGAAGTATGCCACATACTATGCTAGTCCGTCAAATTGGAAAATCAACCTAAATACCTCATTTCACTTAACTTCAACCTACAATCACATCCCCTCCATGACATTACTAATACACCTCAAAATCTACTATATACCTTTTCATATGTTGTACTATTTTACCACTGCTAGACAAAAGAAAATCAAGGGGGTAAAGTCACATAATAAGGATAGTCTATCTTAATCTTGCAATACACCTCATTACAATATAATCAACATATTTTTATTTCTCACATCATATTATCTTTCTCATACATACATCCCCACTACCTTTAAATTCCATAGACATAAATGAGTCTCTACCCATAACTTATTGACTAATCTACCTTTGTCCATTTACCATTTATAAATGATTTTTACAACCACCATAACTATTCACTATGAGCTCCTTCCCTATTTTGAATAAATAAAAATCATAGTCAATCACTCCATCCATAGACTACCATACAATCTACAAATCTTTCATGACATTAGTCAATCACTATAACGGGCAAACCACCCCTCAGTCAAGGGTTATTCAACTAAAACTATCTTCTTTATGCAGAAGTCACCCTCACTCTGACTTCTAAACTTATGGATTTATATTAATAAATTTGGAACCATCTTATTTCTCATAGGTTATGACACCTTATCATATACTGCTACTCGGGTGGAAATACTATTCTAACATTCTGACATATATCATGACCCTTAAGCATGACATCTACAATTAGAATTTTGAAAGGGATTAAATACACTTCATACTTTAAGATTAATCTTATGATTGATATAGATAGGGGTATACACTTAAATCAACACACTCTAAAGTACTAACCGACTCATCTCAATTCCTTGTGCTATTTTATAACTTTATGGATAACTAATAAAAAAGGACTATATCATTAGGAAATATAAACTATTGAACTTGTATCACCTCGATAATGAGGCATGGACTATAAAACTAAAGAACAAAATTAATTTGGATAGCTTTTATATGGACAATGCTATTGCATGAACTAGAGTATGAAAGAAAGAAAAACAACTCGTATATGCCCGGTAACCTCTGGATTATAAGTGTGGTGCACAACATACCCATAAGCAAGAATTTAGTAGACATGACTTTATATATACCCTGGGACCATGAACCATGATGCAATACCAAGCTTTTCACGACTCGAGTTTAGGCCATGGCTACGATGGGAGGCCCGAGAGACCCATTGGCGTACTATCATAAGCATAATCCCTAAATAAATCAAGTGGGAAAGATATAATAATGTTAAATAAAAACTTATAATCCCAAATGTGTCAAAAAAGTAGGATGATACAATACTAAAATTTCATTCTACATCATCCTATGACGCTTCTACTGAAGTGAAAACACTAGTCTGACTAAATCGGGATAAAGCCCCTAGCCGCACCATAAAACTGACTGAGATTACATATAGATAAAATTCCTTCCGGTGTAAGGGAGGATCACCAAATTTTAGAAGTCTGGGAATAATCTACTACTAAGTTGAACCCCGGGACTGAGCCTCTGAACCTGTAGATAGGGGGTCAATACTCAAAAGTACTAATATGAAGAACATAATTGAGAAAATTATGAAAAAATTTATCATAACATATCTATTAAAATAGGGAAAAATTTAAAGAACTTCAGTTCATACTTGTCAAACTTTGACTTGACTATTTACTTTACTTATAAGCTAGATAGTACACCCCACAAGTATAAAATCCCGTGAGCTATATGGAATCCGCCTTTGACTGGCGGCCAAGTCCCCAATATAAGTTTGTCATAAGAATTTGGGTATGTAATAAACATAAAGTATGCCTCCTTGCCGACATATTATGTAATGAAAAAGGATATGTCTTACCTTTTCATAATAAACCCACATCAGCATAATACAATTTCGGTCTATGAGTTATCTGAACTCGAGTCTTCTTTGAGTAACAATCTAACTCTCTTTGAGCCTATTTTTAGCTCTTTAAAACATGCATATTATTGAAATCATGATTTGAAATCTGAATAGTCTAAAGTCTATTCTATTCTGAGTCTGTCAAGGCATTTATCTAATTTGGTATCTCATACCAAGACTGGAAAGTTGTATAAGCCATATCAATTATGTCATATCATGCCATAGTCTTTTTATTTAAATACATGTGAATGACCACCCAAAAGATTTATATTATATTAGAGTTCTCATTTCAAAAGCATATGAAAACTTACACAAAACACTCTCTTTTCAAGTTATTAACACATGGTGGCCAATTCTTTAATAAATTGCATGCAATTCTTTTAACAAAAAAAGCATATAAATAAAAAGAAAACACCCTCTCATTAATGATAACCAACATCCAGTCCATAAATGATAGTAAAACATTTGACTCATACTTTAGGAGATGCAATTGAACAACCCATATGACGTTATATCAAACAAATTTAATGTTGAGTGAGAAATTTCATGAATCTTTCTCTCATATTAATTTTGAAAACATATAATGTATAAACATATGAATATAATTCAAATCAATAGAAAACTTCATGAAAATCTTATTAAAATGGGTTCATAATGCATGTTTTTCAAACGGTTTTCGAAACACTTCTTATATACATAATTTTCTTGACTTTAGATCTTTTTAAAACCTATAAACTACTCCCATGAGGTTTAGGATAGTCCCACATACATTTGAACCGATGAAAACATTTAGCAAATTAATCCTTGAACCATAAATCCTCAAACCCTAGTTAGTGTCTCTTCTTTTACTTAAGGAAGATGATTTAGGGATTTGACAAGTGAAAGAACATTATTTAAGACCCTAATTTCATCCATATATGATTAGGAATGGTTATAGGTTGTGAAAAAACTTTAACGCCCTTAAAATAAAACTAAACAGAGAAATTTGTGGCACTTGGATTTTGCCTTGCAGCGCACAGCCAAAGCCCTCCCCAAGGTTGGCGGTGCATGGTAGAATCCAACCACAAGGTTGGTGGTGCATGGCCAAATCCAACCCAAGGAAGTCTATTTTTGTGATCCCTCCATGGTGCGTAGCCTTTGCGAAGGGTCTCTTTTGTGACACCAACTTATTTTGCACACCTAAATACACACCCAATGCACCCCGTAACATCTAAACATGGTTTACCATTGATATAGGGATCCTAAAGATTATTCAAAGTCATTTCTGGAGCATTAAAAGTATGGGGTGTTACATATGTGCATTTAAATATCTTCATTCAAGGTACCATACCAAGATTAGGTGTTAAAATGATATTAATAATGTCTTACATCCATATTTATTCTGATGGTGACTAACTAGATTTGGTAATATTAAATTGTGGACATATTGAGTTTATTTTTGAACTCACATACAGGCATATATTTACACACTCTCTTTCTTTCTCTTTCTCTCGCATACACACACACACATATATATATATTGAATGGATTGAATGTCATCATATTGAGTTGATTGTGTGCACTAAATCCTCTTTCCATACATATACATTCATGAGAAAGTAGTACCATTGAGAAATAACATTTTTGAAAGAAAATAAGATACTTATTTAAAAATATCTCTGTGAAAATAAGATAGAGAAGTGAGTTGAGATTTATAAAGAAGATATAATATACGGGTTGCAAAACCCCCTATGGGTCTTACTTGGTAGCTGAGAGCTCGATAGATGTATACAGAAAGTAATGCAGTTGCTTTAACCATTCATCCCATCCATATTGCATTGAATTACATTTGTACACACATTATTTAGGGTTTCTTTAGTTTCCTTGAATTGTTCTTAGTTTTAGTATATTTTCATATATACATATATATGTGTGTTGTTTCCATTTTCATCTAAATATTAGAACTAATAGTGGAGATGATGTAGGCTACTATTTGGGACTTTTATTCTTGCAAGTGACATACTTATAGTGTTGTTTTATGTATATTATTTTCTGCTTTACTTAGTAGTCCTATGATAGCTACTGGTTACAAGTGGACCTTACTCACCCCTACTGTACCCTTCCAGTGCAGATACTAGTATGAGTACCTCATGTGGAGATTGATTTTGTGCAACATTCTTGATTTTCAAGGTACTGATTTTCTCCAAAGTTTGGGGTCTATTTGAACCTTATATTTTCCTATTTATCTTTATTTTGGCATTCTAAGACAGATGTGTATTTTTAGTTTCCTAAATACAATATTAGATGCTTTACACTATGACCCTAAATTTTGTGGATTTATGATATTTTATTTTAAATTTGTTCTTTTAATTATGTTTTAGGTTTCGACTTCATTCTAAAAGTTTCACTTGGTGTATGTTATGGTAAATTTTATGATTCCTTTATTAGTTTGGGTGATTGGATTACTTATTAAGATTGATCTATGATAAATGCCATCATAACTTATTTTCGAGTCATGATAAATTTATATCAAAGAAACTAGGTATGTTGGTCTCATTAGTGTAAGAGTATGATGTCTAATCGAGTCTTGCAGATTAGTAAATAGACGTTTGTATCTATCTTTGAGAGGCTATAAGTTGTCTTTTGAAATTTTTTCCTCTATTATGATTCCTAGTCATGCAAGTTGTTCTTACCTAATGTTCTAAGTTTTGTTCCACTCTTTTTTATGCAGATGGTAAGGGATAGATCTTAAGAATCTAAGAATACTAAGTTATCACCTGAAAACTAAGCTTAGACTAGAGGGTAAGGCAGCGGTCCTAGATAGCCTAGTGTTATGGGTCAGGCACAAGTAGGGAGACCTCTCCCGAGCATGAGATTGATTATGATAAATATACATATCAAAATAGAGATGTGCAGCTAGATTAGGTTCCATAAGGTTTAGTCAATACCTAGTGCTTTAGGGTCTCGTGGTTTATCTCTTAAGTCATTAGTTGGTGTTTCCTTGAGTCTACCTAGTATTCCTCAAACTTTAAGTTATGTTCCACCATCAATGCTGATATTTGATTATTATATTCCTACTTTAAGGGTACAATCATTATTTATTATACCCTAAGTGTAGATTCATTGCCTATCAGACTCACTATTACTCGAGTTATTTTGGGTATGTTTATGCCTTTTGATGATCAGAAGAGCTTTGAGAGATTTGGTTTCTTAGGTTTGCCCAAGTTTAGAGGTGCTTCTTATAAGTATGCCTATGAGTTTTTGAATCATTTCCAAGAGAAGTTACATAATCTTAGATCCCTTGAGTCTCATGGAGGTTCTTATACTACCTATCAGTAGAAGCATGTGGCTAGGGATTGGTGGAGGTTGTTTTCTAGTTATAAAACTTTAGGTTCACCTTCTATGACTTGAAATCAATTTTTTGAGGTCTTCTTAGAGGGATTTCATTCTATATAGCTTAAGAAATTATATGGGTAATGAGTTTGATAACTTGGAGTGGAGCTCCAGATGTTTATTTTCACACTTTACCTAGATATTCATCCACTAGCATCTTTATAGTGTCTGATAGTATTCAAAAGTTTGTAAAGTGGTTAGATGGTATAAATCAGTTGGCTACATCCCAGATGGTAGTTTTAAAGGTTTTTATTTAGAGTATTATAGAGCATTCCTTAATAACAATATCTATTATCTAGGCTACTTAGGAAGGCACCAAAAAGGTGTATCATTTGGGAGAGTTTAGTAGATGCACCTCTTAAGGTATAGGAATATATTGTAGAGGTTACCACAGTTATCATAATATGCTAATTTAGGTTGCTTTACAAGTTGTGGTGGTATACCATCAGTTTCTGTAGCTTCTAGTAGCCAAGTATCAGGTTATACAGGTGAAGGATCTAAGATTGGTTTTTTAGGATAGGGTGGTCATTCTCGCCTATTCTCACCATCCTATATTAAGTCAAGAAGTAGGGATATTTTTTATGTGAGGAGTTTTGACTTATGTCTAAGGATTAACCTCGACATATGTATGGATCCAATCATCAAGGTTCTCGACTTCAACTTTTCCCTACTCTAATTTCTATAGTAAGAGGTAGTTTATAAAGTGGTAGAGGTGATACTAGTGGTGCTAGAGGTAGATGCAGGGTTGCTTATAAAGGTGGTCTCAAGGTTACTGAATTTGGGAGTGGATGTGGTTAGTGTTATGCTATACCTCAGAGACTCGAGGTATAGGCTTTTGATATTGTTATTTCAGGTATCTTTCAAGTTTTCTAGAAACCTGCTTCAGTGTTATTTGACCTCAGGTCTACATGCTTCTATGTGTCCTCATATTTTGCGTTTATTTTTGATGTTATATGTGATCCTCTAAGTATGCCTCTTTATGTTTCTACCCCTATAGGATATTTCTTTTTTTGTGGATCAAGTGTACTGATCTTGTATGGTTACCTTTGTGAGCTGCAAGACTTAGGTAGACTTTATTATACTAGGTATGATTGATTTTTATATTATCATAGGCATAGATTGGTTAACTCTTATCATGCTATTTTTTATTACTATGCCAAGACTGTGACTTTATCTATCCCGGGTGTGATGAGGTTATCTTGGAAGGGTATACTTAATTTGGGTCCAAAATGTGTTATATCTTTCCTACATGCTCATTGCATGATATAGAGGGGTCTTTGTATTACTTGGATCATATATGTGGTATTACCATCGCCTAGCCTCTTCTTATGGCTTCTATTCATGTTATTCATGAGTTCATAGATATGTTTCCTAAAGATATGCATTGTATACCTCTAGATTTTGATATTGATTTTCTATTGATATGGAGCCGGGCACCAAGGCCATTTATATCCCTCCCTATTGAATGGCCCATGCTAAGTTGAAGTAAATAAATGAGAAGTTGCATGATTTATTAAGTAAGGGCTTTATAAGAACTGTGTATCTCGTTGGGGTGCTTCCATCTTATTCGTGAATAAAAAAATGGTTCGATAAGTATGTGTATTGATTATAGGTATTTGAATTATGTGACAATTAAGAATGAGTATCCTCTTTCTTGTATTAATGATCTCTTTGACAAGTTTTTGTGTGCTTTGGTGTTTTCTAGGATTCATATGATATTCTAGTATCGCCAATCAAAGATCTTTGGATGGTTTGAAGATGGATTTTTGTACTCGATACGATTATTATGGGTTCATTATTAGGTCTTTTGTGTTGAACAATGTACCTGCAATATTATGTAGTTTATAAATCAAGTGTTTTGATCATATCTCGACTCTTTTCTTATTGTATTTATTAATGACATCTTGATTTCTTTTAATAGTAAGGCCAAATATGTGATGCATTTGACGATAATAATTCAGAGGTTGCATGATGAGAAGTTGTATCCTAAGTTTTCCAAGTGTGAGGTTAGCTTGGATTCTATCTCTTTCTTGGGTTATGTGGTAACCAAGGATGGTGTCATGGTTAATCCGACCAAGATAGGGACAATTTATGATAAGGCTAAACCTACTTCTATTACTGAGATCTAGATTTTTATTGGTTTGGTGGGTTGTTATTGTTTATTTTGTAGATTGTTGCTTGTCTATTGATATCCTTTGATCAAGTTGACTTAGACAAGGTCATAATTTTATGGTTGGACACATGTGAGAAGAGTTTCCAAAAGCTTAGGGAGTTGTTGACTTTGACTCTTATTTTGACTTTTCCCAAGAAGGGTATGGGTTTTACCATGTTTTATGATGCTTCTAGTGTTGGTTTTGTTTGGTGTTGATGTGGAAGGGTAAGGTGATTATTTATGCCTCTTGTTAGTTTAAACCTCATGAGAGAAATTATCCTACCCATGATTTAGAGTTGGCAGTCGTGGTGTTTATGTTGAAGTTATGGTGTATTACTTGTATGGAGCTCTGTGCGAGATTTTCTCAATCCATTGTAGTGTTTGATACTTCTTTAGTCAGCGAGATCATAATATAAGGCATCGACATGGATTAAGTGACTAAGGATTATGACCTCACTATTTTATGTCATCCGGGCAATATTAAGAAATCGCGGATGCCTTGAGCTGGAAGTCAACTAGTATGGGGAGTTTGGCCTATATCTTGACCCAAGAGCGGCCCTTGACCTTGGAGTTCTAGTCCTATCAAACCAAATTGTTAGGTTTAATGTTTCGATACCTGGATGTATTTTAGCCTTTGTTGATGCTAGATCTTCTTAGATGAAGAAAATTCAAGCTCACTAGTTTGGTGATGAGAATCTGAAGGTGATTCACTATAAGGTATAGACTGGCAAGGATAAGAAGGAATCTCATAATTATGAGGGTGCATTAAGTTTAAGGGCCAAGTTATGTGCTGAGAGTTGGCGGATGGGTGAGATCGATTTTCAAGGAGGTGCATTGTTCAAGATGTTCTCTCTACCCAGGTCTGACTTAGATTTATTATGACTTGAAGTAGCTTTCTGGTGGAGTGGTATGAAGAAGGCTTTGGTAGATTTTTTAGCTTATTTCTTATGTTGTCAGTACGTGAAGGATGAGCATCAAAGACCCAGGGAGTTTTCTTCAGAGATTACAATTCCTAAGTAAAAGTGGGAGCAAATCTGTAACACCCCGATTTTCTGGAATCGGAATGCCACACGGTGCTCATTATCCCGAAGGACCACAAGCTAACCCTCTTCTGATATCTATACCTAAGCACTGCATAATATAATAAAGTAAATGTGGAAATTGGCAAAAACTTGCCATAAGGTTCAAACGTCTAAAATACTCAAAACTGAAAAAACTGAATACTAATACATCTGTCTGGAAAAACCTCTAACTATCTAAACTGTGGATTTGATGGGACATATCCCCCAACTAACTCTATCTATTGAAAATAAAATGAATCTAATAAAGTACTAAAATAAGAAACATCCTTAGATGATGAGGACTCACTACTACGTCTACTGTTTCTGACTGAGTTTGGACTGCTAAGGGTACTCTAGATCTCGTGCTTCTGAACCTATGGCATCAAATAAAACACCATAGCGCAAATGCGTCAGTACGTTTGAATGTACTGAGTATGCAAATGGGGTAAAGCTGAATCCAAGGTTTTATGCATGAACAAAACTTAACTGAATGATATGCAAGAGCTGGATTAGCATATATAAAGAATCTATAACTACTTAACATACTGCTACTGAGCATACTGGGACTGAATATGATAACTGATACTGAATCTGAAACTATTACCCGTACTTATTAATATTGATAAACTGGATGACTGAGTCTAGTGATAATGGATATCGACTGGTTGAATCTGAGATCAAACTTATCTAGCGGGATAACCATCAAGAGGAAGTCAACCTATGGCTATATGGACTCCTGCAGGTAATCAAGCCTTTATCTAATGGGTGAATCCTCATCCTGTGCTGGCTACGCAGTTCTGGAGTACAGGTATTTCTTCTAACGGCTCCACCTTTCTAACGGGGAAACCGCCATCCTGCACTCGCTCGGTGCTAGTTCCTAATTCCAACTGAAAGACTGAACTGATCCTTAACTGAACATACACTGAGATGAATATTGTTACTAATTATCTTACATGACTGATCTGACTGAGTTCACTTGGTTCCATTATTTGATGGAATACGTCTGAATTTTAATTTCTGTCTGAATACTACAGAGTTCTGTAACTCACTGATCTTTACTGGAATCTGATCCAAATACTAAATACAACTGACATCAGAATTGAGTGTTGAGCTTGAATAGACTGAATATTGAGGTTTACTAAAATTTCTTAACATTTGTACTGACTAAATTCTACTAATCATAGCACAACTGAGATTCTCTTGAACTGACTTGGCTCTAGGAACACAACTATATTTTTCGGGTACAAGTACCCCTAGGACTCAATGGAAGAAAACTGATAAACATGACTTCTTGAATATATAACCAACATCCACATCACAATAATAATCTATCACATCAACATCATAACAGTAGTCTATCATTCGCAACATCATTAAGGAAATATCACTTCAAGCACTTGGGAACATTCAACATGTAAATTGTATATAGAGGCATGCTATTGTCTCATGAATTATTCAACAATGAAAATCCACATGAATAGAAATAACATGCAACATACTATTCTTTATTTATCTTGGCATTACAAACTAACACTAGACATGCATTACTTGTCAGAAAGTTGAGGGTTTATACCTAATATGCCACAATGGTACTATTTTCTTCATATAAGCATTCTACCCAGCATAGGGGAGGCACACTTTGGTCATACAACAATTCATTACCCCTAATTAACATGATTACATAATATAACATGGTTCTTGAAGAGGCTTTGTCATGAATATTGCATAATCAACACTTACTAGGGTCTAAGTTTGCATCTTTACAATCAAGACATGAATTAAAACTCAATATCAACATGAACTTCATCCTCAATTCACAGATATCATAAAATCTCATGAAAACATAAACTTAAGAATTTTATAAAGGGTTCTTACACTTCTTGGGTAGAAGGAACCCAAGAATCAACACTTGCATACCTTAGTTTCTTGATTTGGAGAGACTTGACGGAGGAATTCTTGAGTTCTTGAACCTTTAGGTTGAAACCCTAGGTCGTTCTTAAGAGAAAATTGAGAGAAAACGTTATAATTTGGGTTGAATGAGGCTGAATCTTGAAAGAGATCTAATGTTTCTTTAAGGTTCTTGAAGAAATCCTTAGGCTTGTTCTTGATTTTTCTTGACTAGGGTTTGACCTATTTTGGAGAGAATGTTCTTGTTCTTGAGGAGATAATCTTGAGAGAAAATCCTTATCTTATGGTTGAGAGTGTATGAGAGAATTTTTGAGATGTTTAACTGAAGAAAAATAGGATAAATTTACGTCTCTTGAGGTTTATAAGTCATGGGAGGTAAAGGAACATACCAAAATACCCTTACGAAACTACTTCCCAATTGTTGAAAAATCTTAGCTGACGACCAAGGCTGAAATGTCGTGAAGTTTGTGTTAAGTTGTCACAAATGTCATTACTTGGGAGCTGGTTTCTGCCTAAGGATGGAGACGTTTGTGATAAGTCGTCACGCTTGTGATAAGTTATCAGAAATGTCATCACTGGAGGATGGATTCTGCCTAAGGCTGACGACATTTGTGATAAGTCGTCACACTTGTGATAAGTTATCAGCAATGTCGTCGGTCAGTTTCCCAGCATGACATACTGGAGTAAAATGGGAATAACTCTTTACTTCGATATCGGATTTTGGTGAAATTTTTATTGTTGGAAATATAATTCAAAGATATTTTATTTGACATATAGGTCTTTTAATTCAACATATACAAGGAGTTATGGTCGATTAAAGTTGACCCAAGTTTGGACGCTTACTAAAACTTGAACGGTAGGAAAGCTTTCAACTTATCTTTGTGTTAGGGAACCTCTATGATATTAATTCATGCTAAAATAGATTCCTACACTAAATAATTGATTAACTCACTAAATTTACATAGGATTCGAGGCTTTTGGAACATCTACGCATATGAATGATGGATTTTCATTCTAGTCCAAAATATGGGTTGTTACATTATCTCCCCCTTGGAATCATTCATCCTCAAATATTTCTTGATAAGCTACGAGTACTGATCAACTGAACTTACTTAAGGGAAGTGAATATCTAAAACATGACTATATGACGTAAATTACTGACATACTAAATTTTCCACTAGAGTATGTAGGCATAGTTGGTGCATAGAATATCCAAATGAGACTATTGCTAAGCTGAATCCTCATGAAGGACATGCATATCTAATGCATAGATACTTGACTGAGTTGTTCTCATGAAAGTATGATTGAATATACTGATAAGCTGAACTTTCTCTACTGAACATACATATCTAATACATGGAGGTCTGACTGAACTTACTCTTGAAAGCATGACTGACTGTGCAATGATAACTGATGCTACCTCGTAATAGGAATCGATGCAGGAAATTGAATGGGTTTACAGAATTGATAACTTCAGGGAGTTATAGAGAGTCTCCCCCTTGGGACACTATGTCCCTTTAAAAATACTTACATCACTACAATACTTGAGGACTACTGAGGTGGTGCACATGGCATCTATGAATTGGATCATATCTAAATATCTGAGAGATAAAGATAATGCATGATGCATAAACTGAGTTATACTAGCGACTACTAGGATACTTTACCTTTGAATAGGAATAGGTCTGAGATTCCTGAAAGCAGGATTAGATGAAAAGATGAGAAAGCAAACTATGCAAATCTGACTAATAAACTGAATGTTAGCATCACTAGCTAACTCAAGCTAAAACTTAAGCTCAAATGGGAGAAAGGATATAATAAATGCATATCAGGAAGGTAAAAGACTCATACCGTACCCGAATCTATCTTAGGGAAACTTTCATGATCATGGCTTATCTAAAGCACATAAAGTTTGTTTTGACACTGACGCAAATCTCTACCCCTCTGACCTAATACTCTACACTTCTACATTCTATGGCCTAGCTTGCCACATCCAAACCATACATTGTTGTTTGCTCTACACATACCTAGATGATTCTTTCCATACTCTTCACAAAGAGGATAGGTACGCTCACTTCTCACACTACCCTGGCTTTTGATCCTTGCCCCGCATCATGACTGTCACTTTTGAACTGAGGTGCGGGTCATTTGCTGAGGATAGATTTGGAACTAAACATTTTTTACTATGGTGAGAATGGTTTCCACCCTGTGACCCTGGCTGGGAGAAACTATGACTACTTGTTCTGGCTTTCTTATTAGATCTCTCTCTATCCTTTATGTTATCTGACTTAATCTGTTGTGCATGCATCATCAACCTAGCAAGATCCATTTCTCTATCAAGCATAGGGGTTCTACACTCTTTCAAAACCATCCAGGATACACCAGTCACAAACTTATGCATACTCGCTTTAGGGTAGGCTATCAACTCAGGGGCACACTTGGCTAACTAATTGAACTAAAGAAAATACTCCTTCACTATCATGGAGCCTTGTCTTAGGTTCATAAACTCTTCTATCTTAGCTTCTCTCATGTCTAATGGGAAAAACTTATCTAATAAGGCATCCTGAAATATCTGCCATGTAATGTGAGCATCATCCTTTCCTCTACCCTTCCTCTACGCTACAACCCAATCATAAGCAATATCTTTAAGCCTTTAAAAGTATAGTTCTACGCTCTTTTCTTTATACATATGCATAAGTTGGGTGATTTGCTTTACCTCCTCTAGAACAACTGTAGGTCCTCGCCTACCTTAGACCTAAAGAACTCGAAAGGGCTTATTTTGATAAAGTCATAGAGTCTAGATGCGGCTGCATCATCACCCTGCTGTCGAGGAGTAGCGACCTGATTATTGGTCTTCACTATAGTTATCACCGCTTGGGCTAGCACCTGAAAAGATGCCCAAAACTTGGTAAGCGACAGACTTTCATTCTGGGATCAATAGGCTAAGGGGCTGACTGATTTCCTATTCACTTCTTGGAAGGCATGTTCTGTAAATGGAAGAGGAACAAGAATTATATTGAAAGTTCAACTTGAGTCTAAGTTCACTGGCATGACTTGAATACTGAAAGAAGGAAAATTGTTCCTAAGAACATCTTATAGCCTCCTGTACATAAATGTGGCATGCAAAACATCCATGCACAATACTCTACTAGATGCGGGTTTTTAGACTTTCTAGGACACTATTAAACATTAGGCTCTGATACCAAGTTTATAATGCCCCAATTTTATGAAATCAGAATGCCACACAGTGCTTATGATCCCAAAGGACCACAAGCTAACCATCTTCTGATATATATACCTAAGCACTGCATAATATAATAAAATAAATACAGAAACTGGCCAAAACATGCCATAAGATTCAAATGTCTAAAATACTCAAAACTGAAAACTGAATACTAATATATCTGTCTAAAAAAGCCTCTAACTATCTAAACTATAGAGTTGATGGGACATATCCCCTAACTAACTCCATCTACTGAAACTAAACTAAATCTAATGAAGTACTAAAATAAGAAACATCCTTGGATGATGAGGACTCACTGCTACATCTACTGCTGCTAACAGAGTCTGGACTACTAAGGGTACTCTGGATCTCGGGCTTCTAAACCTGTGGCATCAAATAAAACACTATAGCGCAAATACATCAGCATGTTTGAATACCAGTATGCTCAGTCATAGTATGTTTAATAGTTATAGATTCTCTATATATGCTAATCCAGCTCTTGCATGTCATTCAGTTAAGTTGTGTTTATGCATAAGCCCTTGCATTCTTCTTTACCCTATTTTCATACTCAGTATATTCAAATGTTTTGACGCATTTGTGCTATGGTGTTTTATTTAACTCCATAGGTTTAGAAGAACAAGATCTAGAGTACCCTTAGTAGTCCAGACTCAGTTAGCAGCAGTAGACGTAGAAGTGAGTCCTCATCATTTGAGGATGTTTCTTATTTTAGTACTTCATTAGATTTATTTTATTATTAGTAGATAGAGTTAGTTGGGGGAAATGTCCCATCAACTCCACAGTTTAGACAGTTAGAGGCTTTTTCAAAAAGTTTTATTAGTATTCAATTTTTAGTTTTGAGTATTTTAGATGTTTGAACCTTATGGCAAGTTTTTTCTAGTTTCCATTTTTATTTTATTATATTATGTAGTTCTCATGTATAGATATTAGAAGAGGGTTCGCTTTTGGTCTTTCTGGATCATGAGCACCGTGTGGCATTTCAATTCTAGAAAATCAGGGCGTTACAAACTAACACTAGACATGCATTACTTATCATAAAATTAAGGGTTTTTACCTAATATGCCACAATGGTACTATTTTCTTCATATAAGCATTCTACCCAGCATATCGGAGGCAGACTTTGGTCATACAACATTTCATTACCCCTAACTAACATGATTACATAATTTAACATGATTCTTGAAGAGGCTTTGTCATGAATATCACATAATCAACACTTACTAGGGTCAAAGTTTGCATCTTTACAATCAAGACATGAATTAAAACTCAATATCAACATGAACTTCATCCTCAATTCACATGTATCATAAAATCTCATGAAAACATAATCTTAAGAATTTTATAAAGGTTTCTTGAACTTTTGGGTGAAAGAAAACCAAGAATCAACACTTGTATACCTTAGTTTCTTGATTTGGAGAGACTTGATGGAGGAATTATTGAGTTCTTGAACCTTTGGGTTGAAACCCTAGGTCGTTCTTGAGAGAATATTGAGAGAAAACCTTATTATTTTGGTTTAATGAGGCTGAATCTTGAAAGAGATCTAATGTTTCTTTAAGGTTCTTGAAGAACTCCTTAGGCTTGTTCTTGATTTTTCTTGACTAGGGTTTAACCTCTTTGGGAGAGAATTTTCTTGTTCTTGAGGAGATGATCTTGAGAGAAAACCCTAATCTTGTGGTTGAGAGTGTGTGAGAGAATTTTTTAGATGTTTAACTAAAGAAAAATAGGAGAAAGTTATGTCTTGTAAGGTTTATAAGTCGTGGGAGGTGAATTAAAATACAAAAATACCCTTATGAAACCACTTCCTAATTGTTGAAAATCTTAGCTAATGACCAAGGCTGAAATGCCGTCAAATTTGTGATAAGTCATCACAAATGTCGTCACTTAGATGCTAGTTTCTGCCTAAGGCTGACGATATTTGTGATAAGTCGACCCACTTGTGATAAGTTACCAGAAATATCATCACTGGAGTCTGGATTCTGCCTAAGGCTAACGACATTTATGATTAGTCATCACACTTGTGATAAGTTATCAGAAATGTCTCCAGTCAGTTTTCCAGGCTGACATACTGGAGTAAGATGGGCTTAACTCTTTCCTCCGATATCAAATTTGGGAAAAATTTGTATCTTTGAAAAGATAATTCAAATAGCTTTCATTTGACATATAGTAGGCCCTTTAATTCAATATATACAAGGATTTATGGTCGATTGAAATTGATCCAAGTTTTGATGCTAACTAAAACTTGAACGATAGGAAATTTTTCAACTTTTCTTTGAGTTAGGGAACATCTATGATTTTAATTCATGATAAAATAGATTCCCACAATACATAATTGATAAATACATTAAATTTACATAGGATTTGAGGATTTTGGAACATCTACGTATATGAATGATAGATTTTTACTCTAGTCCAAAATGTGGGCTGTTACAAGATCATTATGGACATTATGAGAGCGTTGCCTCCTACTTCCTATGGTTCTGATAGTATTTGGGTCTTCTTGGATCAATTGACCAATTAGCCTGTTTTAGGCCTATTCAAATTTCCTTCAATATTGAGAGTTTATTCTATTTCTATGTGCATGAGATAGTTTATCTTCATGGGGTACCATGTCTATTATATCAAATAGAGGCTTAGTGTTCATTTCTAGATTCTAGTGGACTTTTCAAGAGTAGTTAGGTACTTTGCTTGATCTAGGCATGGATTTCCACCACCAGAAGGACGATTGTTAGAATGGAATATTTAGTTTAGGGAGAATATGATGAACATATGTGTTAGGACTTAGAAGGTCAGATGGAGTAGCATTTGGCCTTAGTAGAGTTTACTTATAATAATTGATACCATTTGAGTATTGAGATGATACCTTTTTGAGGTATTGTATGGTAGGCATTATTGATCTCCTATTTGTTGTTTTGAGACATCATAGGTCTGCACCCATGGTAATGACTTGCTTTGTGAGTCCTTGGACAGGGTTAAGATAATTTAGGATAGGCTTCGGGTATCTTATAGTAGGAAAATGAGTTATGCAAACCTTAGGCTTTGTTTCTTGAAGTTTGGGATTAGTGATCTATTCTTCTTTTGTGTGTCTCCTATGAAGGGAATGATGAGGTTTAGGAAGAGGGAAAACATAGATCAAGGTACATTGAACCTTTTGAGATTCTTCGAACACGTGGGGATGTTGCTTATGAGTTGGCCTTGCATCTAGAACATTTTGTTGTCCATCTAGTTTTTTATGTTTCTATGCTTTGGTGCTATATTCTAGAAGAGTCTAATTTTCTTCATTTGGATTCAATTCAGTTGAATAAGAGGTTGACCTTCATTGAGGAGCCAGTATCTATTTTAGTTAAAGATATTAGACGATTGTACTATACAGATATTCCCATGGTTAAGGTTCAGAGGAGACACCATCCTATTGATGAGGCACCTTGAGAGATTGAGTCTAACATGTGTAGTAACTCTGATTTTTATCAATTCAGGTAATTCCTTGCTTTTTAGTCTGAGGATGAATTTTAGTTTTAGTAATAGATGTTGTAATGATTGAAATTTGTGAATTTCTATTTTATGTGTTTTGACGATTTTGCACTGCCCTATAGTCGCTACATGTTGAGTTTGGGATTTGGGAATGGTTGGCATAATTCCTGATGTGATTAGGAATGATTTGGGTAAGGTTGTAGTTTTTAGAGGCTTTAAATGCTATATAGCTTGTTTCAGTCAACATTTGATAACACGAGTGGCAGATAACAACTGGTACCGTGCCAACAGATCCAAAATATCAAATTTTGGTTAGTAGCGTGGTTGGTTTAGTTTTGGGACCTTTATATAGCATTTTTACCCTTTGTTTGGAAAATAGTGCAAAAGGGATCCTAGCGGTAATTTATTGGAAACAAAATTTTTTAAGAAAAACGACATCGCTATTGAGTACAAAATGTCAAAATTTTCCTAGTATATTATATAGTTTGTTTCTTTTATGTCTCAAACGAATCCTGATGGTCCATTCAAAGAATTTGAAGGCATGTGAAATAAAAAAATTACTTATATTTGGTGTGATGCTTGGTTCTTCTTCGTGAGTGTGGGACTCTAGAAGCGAATATAGATATGGAATTTTCCCTTCTTAGTGATTTATGAGGTGGTGTCTGCGATCGCGAAGGGAAAACCAGTCCTTCTTTGTGAAGCAAAGAGACTGTTGCAAACACAAAGTCCTAAATCACTAGTCTTTGAAAGTGCAAAGCCTTGTACGCGAATGCGGAGGACAATTTAGTGGCCTGTTTGTGTTGACCCTCACAAACGTGATTCACAAGGCATTGTTCACTCAACACTACAAATTCCTAATTTTTACATTTTCCCTTTATTTTTGATCTTTAAGCTTCAGGATCGGGCAATTCTTGAGGATATCTACACCATTTAAGCTTATGTAAGATACAAAAACTTATTCTCATTATTTTTCTTCAATTATATCACCAAAGACACATTTATATCATGATTTAAAAATTGAAAATTTGGGGGGTTTACCGGTAAAGATTCGTAACACACCATATTTTGGTCCTTGGAAAATTTATGAGAATTTGAGCTAAATGACAAACTGACGACTTACCTTATGAGTCATAACATATCACTACGGGTCATAGGACCCGAATTATAAGGTGACCAGTGAGGTTTCTGAAGATGTCTATTCTGAGTACTACTAGACTCAATGAGTTGTCAAGAATCTATATGAGTCATATGGTACGAGTAATAGGTTCACCAATGAGGGGGTCCTTGATTTATTCTCTAGACTAAGATTGGATCTAATGAGTTGTAAGGTATGAATACGAGTTGTAGGGTATGACTCATAGTATGACCAGTATGGGTGCCCTGATTACACCACGAGTCATGTTGACGACTCGTAAGGAGTCATCATGAGTCATAGGGTGACTCGTGATGATTGGGGACATATTGCAGCTTTTATTTAAATGGTACTTTGGACATTTTCCTCTTTCAAATAGGGACGCACGACCTGAAATACCCTAAACGATCCCATAACCCCTTATTACTTAAGCAATTGCTCTCCTCTCTTTACTCAATTTCCAAATTTAAAGGTAAAGCTAGGGTTTTAAGAGTTTGGTCTTTTAGGGCTCAAGGGTTGTTTCCTCTTCAAATTTCTTGGTGATTAAGGCATGTATCTCTCTTCGTATACTAGTGTTTTAAATTATGGCATAAATTTATTTGTTATTCACATGATTTTGATGTAGGTTTTGAATGATGGGTTGAGGGTTTTAGATATTGATCATTTAAATGTTTTCCACATTGCTTTTATGAATGATTGATGGTTTGAATTAAAGGTTTTGAACTATTTGGGGTGCGTGGGTGTGGTAAATTTGAATAGGGTTTATGTATTCCCTAAATTAATGGTTTTGAATATTGTAATTCGTATGACCTCAACCCAATCTTGTGAAATTCATTTTGAATATGAGTATATGCATATTGAACTACTCTTAAATTATGGCAATTGTATAAAATGCTAATGAAAGATGAATGGTTTAAAGGACTTTATGTCCACTGATTGATTTTGAAATGGGTTTGAGTCCCAATTGGCTAAATATTTTAAAGTTCAATTGGCTGAAGGGTTTGAGTCCCAATTGGCTAAATGGGAGGAGTTTTATTAGTAGGTGGGTTAGAGTCCCATTGGCTATTTGATTTGACATGATGACATTTTCTTGAAAGCTACTCAGTATGACGATGCCAGTTTATATTGCCATAATTAATGACTGCTTAATTAAATGAATGTGTTATGTGCTAACTATTTATAATCAGGTGTAAAAAAGGGGTTGTGTAGTTTGCCGTAAAGGTGGATGTCCCAGAGGACTAATACTAGAAACCACATTTGCTGGCATGAGGGTCTAAATATTCGGTTGTTTAAGTCACCCTTTCTTTATGGTCGGGTATAAATGTGACCCTTGATATATAACTGTAAGGTTTGACTTTTTTGTTAATGTTTGTCATGATTATTCTTTGTTTTATGTAGCTACACGCACTGGGGCCCGACCAGAGGGTTAGAGCTGGGGCTCATATAAAATATGGGTACTATTATGACAGTTAGGCTATACAACCCAGGCTTATGATTTAAAGTTCATGCTAAACCTTGTTCCCTATCCCAAGATGTTATATATACATAGGTACATTGTGTGCATATGGATTTTACAGTGATTTTGACTTGATTTTAATTTATACATATTGGGAAAGGAATTAAGTTTTAGTATGAACTTTAAATCATTAGCTTGGGCTATGTGGCATAAGTATCATAATAGTATCCACGGGCTATATAAGCCCTAACATTCACCCGTTGGTCGGGACCCAGTGTGTGTAGCGGCACAAACCAATGAATAATCATAACATACATGTTAATTTTTGACATGACTTTTTTTTATCTCTTCCCTAAGTTACATTCTAGCACTCACCCGGCTAACCATCTCCAGACATTGTATCCCCATGCGATATAGGGATCAAAGACACTTCTACTTTTCTTGTGCAGTGATAGGTTGTTCTAGGATTATTTGTTAGTCAGCTTAAAGTAGGGAGCCTTCTTCTTTTGGATGGCTTATTACTTTATGGTTCAGTTTTTTGTCATAGATTGTTTTTTTGGTTCCCTTTTTGGCTATTGGCAGGGGCATGTCATGACCTAGATTGATTTTGATCTACTTAGGGACTTTGCGGATTACTGTGGATTGGAAGGTTGTTGAAATTCTAAAATTTCTTTCGAAGTTTCCTATCTTATATTTCCGAAAATCAACTAATCTTGTTATATGTTTGGAATTTATCTATTATTTACTGTATTTTGTTCTATTTGGCTCGGCAAGAGAGGGTTGTCTCCGTTCATCGGTGACTTGAGATACCCATCACAGCCAGGCCCTGGTTCGGGTTATGACAAGTTGATATTAGAGCCTAGGTTCATGGTCAATCGGGTGTCCATGAAGCTGTATCAAGTGGAGTCTATTTTAAGGGTGTGTAGCACGCTACACTTATACGGGAGAGGCTATGAGGAATTTAGAAATGTTTTCCTTTCTTGGGATGTATTTTTGTGTTATAAAGTCCAAGGTCTTGAAAACTCCTCTAATTTGTTTTTTTTTGTATTTTAGATTAGATCATGCATCCGTGAAGATCTTATGCTCGTGGAAACTACTATGTCCCACATGAGAACAATGTGGATGGAACTCATTCCACTTATGAGGTACAAACCTATTCTAGGGTCCCAGCTCCTGATTTTACTATCCCTTATAGTGTTCTACCAATCCCTACTAGTCCTTCCCAGACTTCTTGGGCTAATGATGGTCATACCCCACTACCCCAAGGAGATATTTCCAATGCCAGGTTCTATTAATCTATTCATCTACTGACTCAGTTGGTGACTTTTCAATCTATTAGTCTAGTTATCTTGGTTCTGTTGCTCCATCTTCTGAGGTTACTAGGGTTGGCCAGTTCATTAGGCTGAATCCCTTAACTTTTATTGGCTCAATAAATAAGGAGGATCCTCAAGGTTTTGTTGATAAGATAGAGAAGATATTTAGAGTGATGCTTGTTTTTTACTCTGAGGGTTTGGTGGTCAACACATATTTATTAAAGTATATTACATATTAGTGGTATGAGGAGTAAGAACAACTGAGAGGAGATAATGATGAGTCAGATATGTGGGATGACTTCCCTGGTGCTTTCCTTGATCGCTTCTTTCTTCAGAAGTTAAGAGAGACGAAGACTGAGTTTGTGAATCTAAAATAGGGCAAGATGAGTATGAAGGAGTACGCCCTAAAATTTCATTTTTTGTCTTACTATATTCCTGAGCTAGTAACTTGCATGAGGGTTAGGTGAGGAAGTTTGCTTTAGGCTTGTCTCTGGACTTAGTGTTGGAGTGCAAGGCCATCTAGCTGAATAATGCCATAGATATCTCTAAGATAGTGGTGTACATGCAATAGGTGGAGGATGATAAAAAGATACAGGAAAAAATTAAAGAGAGGCAGAATAAAAAGTCAAATATTTCGAGCTGGGTGGAGGCCAACAGAATAGTAATAGAGAAGGAAGGAAGTGGTCTAACAAAACGTGGGCAAATTCTAGTTCTTATTCTATGACTAGTGATCCATGTATGAAGCCATCTGTTTATCATCGCTTTAAGACTAACAGTGGGTTCAAGGTACAAGATGCCCAATCTCAGGTAAGTAGTGCTTAATTAGCTCCATCATATCTTCTTTGGAGATTTTTTGGGCAGGTGCATCATGGAGTATGTAGTGAGGGAAGGAATTAGGGTTTTAAATATGGTTAGCTTGATCATATACAGTGGGAACATCCTTAAGCTAGGGTTGCTATGAGAGTAAATAATGTCCCAGTGGCAACTTCTTCAGCTCCTGCGCCAAAGGGTGTTACCTATGGCTCTGGCACTGGTCGAGATCATCTTTTTACTTTTGTCATTCGTCAGGAATATGAGGCATCTCCTGAAGTTGTCACTAATACGTTGCAGTTTTTCTTTCGTGACATATATTGCTTACCTAATTTAGGGTCTACTATTTCATATGTGACTTCTTATGTGGCTATTTGTTTTGATTTTGGTCTTAAGTGTATTTCTGATCCATTTTTTGTGTCAAACCTGGTAGGTGACTCTATTGTAGCTAGAAATTTCTATAGGGGTTGTGTCGTATCTATATGTGGTAGGGAGATATTAGTGAATCTGATAGATTTGGATATGGTAGACTTTGATGTTATTTTGGGAATGGATTAGCTTTATTAGTGCTATGCATCTTTTGACTGTAGGACCATAAGTGTAAGGTTCAAACTCTCGAATGAACCGGTGATTTAGTGGGAAGGGATTTCCTTAGTATGTAAAGAAGATTTATTTCATATCTTAGAGCTCGAAAGTTAATTTCTAAGGGTTTTCTTTACCATCTAGTTCAGGTTAAGGATTCTAATTCTGAGGGCCCTTCCTTGCAATCTGTCCTTGTAGTCAATAAGTTTCTCAAAGTATTTCCTGTGATCTTCTTGGTATCCCTTCTAATAGGGAGATATAATTTGGCATTGATCTTTTATTAGATGCTCATCCTATCTTTATCTCTCCATAAAGAATGGCTCTGACTGAGTTGAAAGAACTTAAGGAGAAGTTAAAAGATTTTCTTGATAAGGGATTAAAATATCCTACTGTCTCTTCATAGGGTATTCCTGTGCTATTCGTAATTCATAAGGATGGTTTCTTTTAGATGTGTATAGACTGTCGATAGTTGAATAAGGTGATGGTGAATAATAATTATCCTCTTCCTAGGATTAATGACCTATTCGACCAGCTTCAAGGTGCTAAGTACTTTTGTAAAATTGATCTTTAATACGATTATCATTAGTTGAAGATTAAGGAGGTGGATATCCCTAAGACTATATTACATAACTGATATGGTCACTACGAGTTCTTAGTCATGTCTTTTGGGTTGACTAATGCTCCAACAACATTCATAGATCTTATGAACCAATTATTCTATCAGTTTCTAGACCTATTCGTCATTTTGTTAATTGATGACACTTTGGTATACTCCTAGAATAAGGAGGATCATGCCAATCACCTCTGTATAGTGTTGCAAAATCTTAAGGAGGAATGATTGTATGCTAATTTTTCAAAGGGTGAGTTTTGGTTGAATATTGTACCCCTTCTTGGACATATTTTTTCCAGCAAGGGGATCATGGTGGATACATAAAAGGTCAAGGCAGTTAAGAAGTGGCCTAGACCTATGGTTCCAATCGATATTAAAATCTTCTTGGGTTTAGCTGGGTATTATAAGAGGTTTGCGGAGAATTTTACTTTGATTGACGCTCCATTGACTAAGTTGACTCAAAAAAAGTTAAACTTTCTATGGTCCGATAATTGTGAGGGTATCTTTGAGAAATTAAATAAAAAGTTAACTTCAGCTCCATTTTTTACCTTACTTGAGGGTACTAATGGTTTTTTTTTGTTTATTATGATGCATCCCATATAGTACTGGGTTGTGGCATATGCTTCTAGGCAACTTAAGGTACATGAGAAGAACTATTGGACTCATGATTTAGAATTGTTGGTTGTGGTTTTTGCTTTGAAGATTTGGCGCCATTACTTTTAGAAGCTCATGTTGACAAATATTCAGACCATAAATGCTTGCATATGAGTTTACCCTGAAGGAGTTGAATCTCAGGCAAAGGAGATAGCTTGAGTTACTCAAGGATTACGACATGAGTCTCCATTCTCATCTAGGAAAAGCCAACATAGTTGATAATGCCCGTAGCAAGTTGTCTATACGTAGCTTGTCATATGTGGAAGATGTAAAGTGAGGTTGGTGAAGGAATTCACCATTTGGCTAATATTGGAGTTCAAATTATAGACTCTAAGGATGGAAGTATGATCTTTCAAGAGGTGGTAAAGTTATCTCTTGGTGCTGAGGTGAAGGAGAAGTAGGTTTTTTATCCTATCTTGGTGTAGATTAAGGATGATGTAGGTCAAAATAAAGTCATGGATTTTGAGATTGGTGGTTTTGGTATCTTAAGGTACCAAGGTAGATTGCGTGTTCCCGATGTTGATGGGCTGTGAGAGTGAATCTTGGATAAGGCTCATGAGTCAAGGTACATGGTTCATCCTTGTTCGACAAAGATGTATCATGATTTGAAAGAAATCTATTGAAGGAATAACTTGAAGAGGGATGTGGACAATTTTATGGCCAAGTGTATGGTTTGTTAGCAAGTAAAGATGGAACACTTGAGGCCTAGTGATCTATCTCAAGAGATTAAGTTAACCATATGGAAATGAGTAGAGATTACTAAGGACTTTGTTACTGGTCTTCCACTATCTCAAATCCAATTTAATTTTATTTGGGCCATCGTTGATAGAATAACAAAGTCTTCTCACTTCTTTCCAGTAAGTACTAATTATTCTGAAGAGGATTATGCTAAGATTTTCATTCAGGAGGTTGTCAAGTTGCATGGTATTTTTTCAAAGAGTACTGGGGACCAAGGTGAACTTCAGCGCTGCTTTCCACCCTTAGATGGATGGACAAGCAGAGAGGATAATCCAGACTTTGGACGATTTGCTAAGGGCCTGTGTAATTGACTTTGGTGGAAGTTGGGTTGATCATTTGCCTCACATAGAGTTTATGTATAATAACAACTATCATTCAAGTATTCAGATAGCTCCATTTGAGGCTTTTTATGGTAGGAGATGTTGTTCTCCTATTGGGTGGTTTAAAGTTGGTAAGACTAGACTGTTTGGTCGTGATTTGGCTCACCACACTATGGAGAAGGTGATGGTGATTAAGGATAGGCTTAAAACCGCCCAAAGTTGCCAAAAGTCTTATGTAGATGTGAGGCATAGGGAATTAGAGTTTGATTTTGGCGATTGGGTGTTCTTAAAGGTGTCTTTCGTGAAAGAAGTGATGAGGTTTGGAAAGAAGGGAAATCACAGTCCCTATTTTGTTGGATCAAACTTGATTATTAAGAGGGTAGGCAATGTGGCTTCTAAGTTAGAATTTTTTTCAAGTTTGTGTTCTATCTATCCTATGTTTCCTGTTTCAATATTAAAGAAGTACGTGGTGATCCTTCCTTGGTTGTCCCTTTGTAGAGTGTGAGTGTTTTGGATTCTTTGTCGTACGCAGAAGTCCAGGTAGAGATTTTGGATAGGCAAGTCCATTATTTGAGGACTAAGGATGTGGCTTCGGTGAAGGTTCTATGGAGTAATCATAAAGTTGAAGCAACTACTAGGGAAGCCGAAGAGGACATGAAGTCCAATTATCCATTCTTGTTTCCTGCTTTGGATAATCGTGCTTAAGGTATATGTAGTCCTTAATATCCTTGTTTACTGTCTTTATTAAATGAAATTGTGATTGTGTTCTATGTTAAATCATGCTAATGGCATGTCTTGATTCATTATTCATCGATGAATGATTATGGGGAGGGGGAGGAATGTAATACCCCAAATTTTGGTCCTTGGAAAATTTCTGAAATTTGAGCTTACTGCCTAATCTACGTCTTACCTTATGAGTCGTAAGGTATCACTATGGTTCATAGGACCCCAATTGTAAGGCGACTAGTGATGTTTCTCAAGATGTTTGTTCTGTGTATGACTAAAATCAATAAGTCATCAAGAATTTATACAAGTCATATGGTGTGAGTCATAGGGTCACCAGTGATGGGGACCCTGAGTTACTGTCTAGATTACAATTGGATTTAATAAGTCATAAGGTCTGAATTTGAGTCATAGGGTACGGGTCATAGTTAGACCTATGTGGTTGCCCTGAGATTCTTGTTACACCACGAGTCATGGTGACGACTCATAAGGAGTCATCACGACTCGTAAAGTGACCCGTGATGAGTGGTGACACTTATTAGCTTTTATTTAAAGGGCACTTTGGATATTTTCCTCTATCCCCAAAAGGGACCCATGACCTATAATACCCTAAGGGAACCCATAACCCTTAATTACTCGAACAATTGCTCTTATCTCTTCTCTCAAATTCCCCATTCAAAGCCAAAGCTAGGGTTTCAAGAGTTTGGTCCTTTAGGGCTCAAGGGTGGTTTCTTCTCCAAATTTCTTGGTGATTAATCCATGTATCTCTCTCCCTAAGCTTGTGTTTAAAATTATGGCATAAATTGATTTGGTATTCACATGATTTTGATATGGGTTTTGAATGATGGGTTGAGGATTTCGAACAATGATTGTTTAAATGTTTTCCCCATGGCTTTTATGAATGATTCATGTTTTGAATTGATGTTTTTGAACTTTTTAGGGTGGTTATGGTTAGAATGGGGGTCGGGGATTCCCAAAATTGACGATTTTGAATATTGTAATTGGCATGAACTCAAGCTATTCTTATGAAATTAGTTTTGAATATGACTATATGGACAATGAACTACTCTTGAATTATGGAAATTGCATAAAAAACTAATGAAACATTAATGGTTTGAAAGGCCTTTATGGCCATTGATTGATTTTGAAATGGGTTTAAGTCCCAATTGGCTAAATATTTTGAAGTCCTATTGGTTTAATGGTTCGAGCCCCCATTGCATAAATTGGTCGGAGTCTTATTGGTTAGTGTGTTATAGTCTTATTGGCTATTTGATTTGGAATAATGATTTTTTCTTCCAAGCTATAGTCAGTATGACCATACCACCTGATATTGTCGTAATGAATGACTCCTTGATTAAATTAATGGGATATGTACTATATGTTTTTAATTGTGCTTAAAAAGGGGATTGTGTAGTTCGCCGTGAAAGTGTAGGTCTCAAGAGTACAAATACTAGAAACTACATTTGCCAGCGCAGTAGTCTAAATGGCTGGGCGTTCGAGTCACCCTTGCTTTATGATCGGGTGTTCATGTCACTCTCGATATATGACAGGGAGCTTCAAGTCCCTTGTGTATGTATGTTATGATTATTTTTTGATTCGTGCAGCTACATACTCTAGGTCTTGACAAGGAGGTGAGAGCTGGGGCCTATATATCCCGTGGGCACTATTATGACTGTACACTAAACAACCTAGGCTAATGATTTAAAGTTCATGCTAAATCTTATTCCCTATCCAAGAATGTTAGATATATATATATATATATATATGTATGTATGTATGTACACTATGTGCATATGGATTTTACTGTGTTTTTGACTTGACATTATTTTATCCCTTTCTTGAGTTACATGCTAGTGCTCACCCTGGTAACCATCTCCAGATGTTGTATCCCCATGCAATGTAGGGAATAGAGCCACTTCTACTTTTTGTATGTAGTGATAGGTGGTTCTTAGATTATTCATAAGTCAGATTGAAGTGGTGAGCCTCCATCATCTAGGTGGCCTGTTACTTCATGATACAATTTTTTGTCACAGACTATTCCTTTGGTTACCTTTTTGGCTATTGCCGGGGGTATGTCCCAACCTAGCTTGGTTTTAGTCTGTTTATAGGCTTTGTGTATTACTATGATTTGAGAGGTTGTTTAAATTTTTAAATTCCTTTATGAGTTGCCTATCTTATTATATGTTCAGAACTCAACTTATCTTATTATATGTTTGGAATTGATCCACTGTTAGCTGTATTGTATTCTGTTTGGCTAGGCAAGATGGGGTGGTTTCCGATCCTTGTAGAACTTGAGATACTCGTCACAGCCAGGCCCTTGTTCGGGCCGTGACAAGATTAAAAAAGCGTTTTCTTCAATTTTAACCTCAATTTAAACCCATTTTTGCATGGGTTTAACCTATAGATTCCTATAGCCTTGGGTAAGGTATTCTTAAAATAAAATTCCAATTTCCCACTTTTATTTTCAAACTTATTTTTTCAAATCCATTTTGGATCCAGCCCGAATATTTGTAATATGGGTATCAATGGCTTTGTTTTAACATGTAGATGTTATATTTGAATGTTGTACTTTATTTTGAGGCCATTTTTGAGGGAAAAGCTCAAGGTTGAAGAATTTTAGGCTTGAATTTCATTATTTATAGGTAGGTTATGACTTAAATTTTTTCAGATGTTAGTTAATATATTAGTAATTCATGGTATGGATTGGGGTGAATAACTATAGTGTTTGTATTTAGAGAATATTATTACCCTTGTATGCCTGTGTGTTTGATTATACTCTATTATTTTTGACTTGTGATATCTGACATTGTGTTTTGCCCATGTGGGGACTTTATTGGACATCATTGGTCATATATTTGCATTTAATTACCTTCATTCTAGATATAATACTTAAGTTAGGGTTGATATGATATTAATGATGCCTTTATATACATATTTATTATGATGGTGCCTAATTAGAGATGATAATCATTAATTGTGGACATAATGAGTTTATTTTTAAGCTTACATACACACACACATATATGCAGACACACATATATATATGTACACATAAACGTGCTATATTGATTAGATATCGTCATATTTTATTGATTGTGAGAATTACATCCTCATTCCATATATATACATTCTGTAGATAATAGTACCATTAAGAAACACCATTTTATAAAGAAAATGAGACACTTTTATGAAAAACCACTCTGTGAACATGAGCTGGAGAGGTGCAGTGATACTAAGATATGGGATTTAATATCTGATTGCGAATCCCTCATGGGTCCTTCCTTGGAGCTACAAGCTCGGTGGGTGTATATAAAAAGTCATGTGATGGCTTTCACCATTCATCCCATCCACATTGCATTGCATCGTATTTTCACCCATATTCTTCATGGTTTCTAGTTTTCTTGACTTGTGCTTAGTTTCAGTTTATTTTTGTGTTGTTTCCATTTTGATGTATTAATGCTAGAAGTATTAGTAGAGATGGTGTGAACTATAATTTGAGACTTTTTTTCTTGGAGGTAGTGTGCTCATAATGTTGTCTTACTTATATTATTTTTTGCTTTTATTATTTGGCCTATGTACCTACTGAGTACAAGTGGATCGTAGTCACTCTACTATGCCCTTTCGATGCAGATCCTAGTACGAGTACCTCACATGCCAGTTGATTTTGTATGGGATTCAAGATTTTTGAGGAACTGATTTGCTTTAGAGTTTTGGGATGATTCAAACCTCATCTATCCTTACTTATGTTTATTTATGATTCAGAGACAGATGTGTATTTTTAGTTTTCAAATTTTGATCTAGATGCTCTTACATTACAAAACCAGGTTTTGGGTGATTTATGATTTTTTTCGACTTTCACTATTATTTTACTTGTATGGGTCTAACTTCATTCTACAATTCCTGCCTTGGGTCAAATTGCTATTGTTTTTGTTATGATTTTATCAGTTTAGGTGATTGGCTTACTTTTCAAGGCTGACCTGTGATAAGTCCCTTCATGGCCCATTTTTGGTATGTGATAGTGTCATACTCATGCTAGGCTCTGCACTGAAGGGGAACAGTAGGAGTGAATATGGTCCATTTGTTCTCAGTAGGTATCACAGGTCGATCGAGCATATTGGAAAATAATACAAGTAAAAAAATACTATGAGCATGCACCCTGAAAGTAGAAAAATTCTCAAATGGTAGCTTAAATCGTCTCCACTAATAGTTCTAAGATATATATATTTATATATGTATGTATGTATTTGTGTATATATGAAGGAGTGAGTACGGTCCATTTATACTCAGTGTGTATCACAGGCCGACTGAGCAAAGTAGAAAATAATATAAGTAAAAAAAATACTATAAGCACACAACCTGCAAGTAGAAAAATCCTCAAATGATAGCTCACACCATCTCCTCTAATAGTTCTAAGATATATATATACATACATACATATGCAAAATCAAAAGTACAAGGCATTTACAAAAGTACATAAGAAATGATGGCACATCAAGTAACCCAAAAGAAAAAAATGTTATACATGTGCAAATGCAATGCAATGAATGATGAAATAAATGTTTTGAAAGTCATCACATGACTTTTTGTATACACCTATCGAGCCTCAATAATCCCAAAGTAGGACCATGGTGGTTTTGGAAACTGTAAACTATCTTAAGTTTCACACAAATATTAATCTCATAACTTGATCTACCCAACAGACACATCGCTATGTCTACCAATTTTAAAAGTGTCTCATTTTCTTTCAAAAATCTATGCCTCAATGGTTCCGATATCTCTTGAATGTGTATGTATGGAATAAGGAGATATTTATCATAAGCAAATAAATAAGATAAACAAATCCATTCAATATGTTTATAAGTAAGCCCAGAAATCTACTCAATATGCTAAATTTTCATAATAGCAGTTCTAGTTTGGCACAATCGAAATAAATATGCATGTAATCCATTGTTAAATCAATCCATTCCTTTGGAATTTATATCACAATAAGGGAAAATAGTGCACAAATAAGGATTATAATATTTATCCAATCCCTGGACAAGAATCACATTGAGAAATAAGATATTTAAATGCACATATAAAGCAAAAGATATAAATAAGGCCCTCATACAAGCATCACACAAAATATAATATAACAAGTTAATAAGATAATCTATGTTCCTACATGGGAATCACACAACATGTAATAGCTCTAAAAATATTTTTATTGTTATTTACCCAACCCTTAGCATTCGTTACGTATTCATAAACTACCCAGCCCAGTCTAAAGAAAGTTAAATCATAACCTACCTCAAAGCGTTGAAATTCAAGCCTAAAGTCCTTCAATGCAAAGACTTCTTTTCGAACAGTCTCAGAATAACCCACACTAAAATCATGATGAAAACTCTAAAAATTACCCAAAACAAAATCTCAAGGTCTAAAAATAAAGAAAAATCACAAAACGGAGATATATAGAGTGATGGTCGCTTTAGAAACTAAATAAATACTAAAGTGGCTATCGGTAAAGTGGTACCAGGCTGCTAAAGTAGCTATTGATTTAGCGATGTTTGGTCCTTAAAGCAGCTACTGCTTAAGAGGTCCTTGGCCGCTTAAAAAGCAATACCATATATTAGCTAATCAATAACCTTGCTAAATTATAAAGTTGTCGACCATCCCCTTGTGATTTACTTGAAATACTCTGAATACAGATGAGCTATGATGTCCCAAATCTGGTACTCGGAACACTACACGGTACCCATGACCCAAAAGGACCTCAAGCAAACCCATGACTGATATCCTTAAACTGAGCACTAAATAATAGTAATAATATCATAAATGTATAAACATGAACTGAAAGGCCATAAGGTTCAATACTAGTACATAACTGAAAAATATGGCATGAGAATACCAAAACAACTGAGATAATTTTCTGAACATGCTGTAGTCTGAAAGCCTCTAAACTATTTGAATAAGGAGCTGATAAGACATGTCCCTAACTAACTCCAACTACTGAAATAAACTAAAAACTGAAACAGTAATGTGATCATCATGTCCTCGAAGGCTGAGGACCCACTGCTAACTCTAATTGTTGAACTAAGATGCTACTGGTTCTCTGGAGCTCGTGCTTCTAAACCTATGGTATAAGATACCATGGAGGAAATACGTCAGTACTTTGAATGTACTGGTCTGCAAGTGAGGTAGGCTGAATGCTATAGGTTAATATACATGAACAATACTAATTGACTAACTAACATGAACGTGAGAATACATACATATATACGTAACTGTAACTGAGATCATGCTAGGACTGAATACTGAGTTCTGAATACTGTGTCTACTGATTTTGACATCTGAGTCGCTAATGAGTGAGAAAGACTTATATTATGTTACTGTATACTGAGGGGCTGATACTATGTTACTGATACATGAATAACTATTTCTGACAATTTTGATTATGAAGAACTAGTCTGGTTGACTGTATCTGACAGTCCTAAAGCTGAATACTAATAACATGAGTTAGGATAACTGATATAACTAATAACATGAGTTATGAGAACTGATATAACTGAAAACATGAGTGACTGTATCTAAGAATCCTGAATCTGATGGAACTAGCTGAGTTCCATACTGTATCAGAGTAACTGAATTTGAGATCAGTCCTATCTAGTGGGTGATCTATAAATCTGATAATATCATTACTGAATGACCATAGTTAAGATCAATCCTATCTAGTGGGTGATCTTGGAGTCTATTTAATGATAAGGAGTGATTGTATCTGACAGTCCTAAATCTATACTACTGAGCTGAATTGACTATATCTGATAGTCCTAATTCTATAACTGAAACTGCGGGATGTATTTATCTAACCGACATTCCCCATACTAAGATAAATGGGGTCCAACCTGTAACCCCATCTGGAAGGGTGTCAGTACCGTGCCACTAGTAAAGACAACTGTTGTGGAGTAAGTCCTAATCTAGCGGGTGACCTCTGGGATCAGTCCTATATATTTAAATGCGCTAACGTGTGATCCCTGAGAATGTAAGTCCTATCTAATGGGTTACATCTTGTACCTATGCTGGCCATGTAGCTCTAGAACTTAGGGATTGCTTCTAGGGATCTCAGTCCCATCTAGCGGGTGACTCCCCATCCTTAGGCTCGCTCGGTGCTGAATCCTACTCCCATCTGAAAGACACTGAACTAATTAACTGAACTGATTAGTTGAACTAAACTAATACTAGTGGTATTGTTTAGCGGAGCTAAACTAAATTTACTGAGTTTGGCAGAATATACTGAGTTTTGAGGACTGACTAAGAATACTAAAGTTACTGAGATTGACAAGGAATATTGTAGTTACTAAGATTACTGAGTACTGAGATCACTGAGATTACTGAACTACTAAGATTACTGAGATTTCCTAAGTCACATGACTGACTGTGTTCTATGGATCATAGCTTAACTGAGGAGATTGTGAAAACATGACATGGCTCTAGGCACACAGCTAAATGTTTGGGTACAAGTACCCCCAGGACTCGATGAGAAGAAACTGACATGACATGGCTTACTTGAACACATGACCAATAACACATTTCATAATTCATATATTAAAGCACTTCATCAAACATGTGATAAGCATAAGCTTGTACATACATGGGGATTTCATGATATTATACTAGTTGGCCATTGTTCCTTCATCTAGGCATTTAATCATACACATGATAGGCATAGCACATGTATACAACATTATACAACAATCAAACGTCATGATTCATATCTAATTTAATCATCCTAGGGTTTATTAATAGGTTCACATGAATATACATCTATACAAAACAATTCCATATAAAATTGATCACCCAACATGGATTTGAATTCAATTGTTCATTCTCAACAAAAACAAAACAAACCCAACATGAAATTCATAAAGAAATCCATAAACATAAACTTAGAAAAGAGATTCTTGGGCTTCATGGATGAAAGGAATCCATGAATGAACACTCCGCATACCTTAGCTTGTGATTCTACAAAGATTGACAGAAAGATTCTAGAAATTTGACGGTGAATTCCCTTGGAATTGAACTTTCTATGAAAACCCAAGGGCTTCTTCTTGAGAGTTTTTTAGAGTAATTAAGTATAAGTTGCTAAATTATATCCAAATATCGTGTTATAAGGCTTATATAGGGTGGGAAATTGACCCATTTAACCCTAGGCCACATATTTAATTTTTGAGAATTTTTTTTGATTTTCATCCTTGGCGCTATGCGCCACTATCACGCCAAGTCAGTAGAAAGTGACAAATGGGAAATTGCACGGTGGCGCGACGTGGAGCTATTGCGTTTCCACCTTGTCTACGACCTGCAAGTTTGGTGCGACACGCCACTATCGCAGAGCAACACTGGAAATTGACAATTGTCATTTGAGCTATCTCCGCGATGCGCTGAAGGTGTAGGTGATACACTGTCTCACTAAAAAGGCTCTAACTCTTCACCCAGGTGTCGGATTTGAGAAAATTTAGTATTGATGGAAATCTTATTGAATTTGCCACATGAAAAAAAAGTGAAAATACCATGTGTACAAAAGTGGATTCATCTTTCAAAGAAATCTTCTAACATTCTTGGAAAACTTTTCAAGCTAGGAAAAGTACGGGGTATTGCATATGTGACTAAGCTATTTTTGATTTTTTAGACTTAATGGAGACATAGAATTTTTGAAAAAAATTGTTTTGAAAAAGTTAGCCCCGAGACCCCTTTTAGGCTAATTTCACTAGTTTTCAAACGAAATGTCAGAATGTAAAATAAAGGTTTCAAATCTAAACCAACTCCGCCACTAACCTAAATTTAACATTTTAGGTCTAATAAAACTGTCCAAATTACCATCCAACGTTTAGAATAATCAATGTTGACCAAAGTCAACTATAGAACTTTTAAAGCCCCAAAAACCCTCAAAATCTCCTAAAACCCTTTCGAATGTATTCAAAATCCATGCCAATCATCCCCATACCCCAAAATAAACATTTAGAAACAACATGGAAAGGGAAAATGGTCAAATCCCATAAAAGTAAAATTGTCACAAATCATGTCATTATACTATCCACGACTAAGCCTTTAATTAGTCCTGAAACTTAAAGGCAAGGAAATACTTTAATTGCTAAAGATATGAGGGTAACCGCTATGCATGTCTGACTCAAAATCTCAAGTATCCTTCTCAATAGAAAATGTCTCCATTGAATCTTAACCATAAGATTATCTTTAGAATGTAACTATCCAACATCCCTAGCTATATAAATAGTGGCTCCTCAATAAAAGTTGTCCTCTAATCCAACTGAACCAAACCTAGTGAAGGAAATAAGACTCATCCAAAATATAGCACCAAAGTATAGATACAAAGACTAGATGAACGCTGAAAAGATCAAAGGTAAGGCCAGCTCATAAGAAACCTCCCTACTATTAAAGAATATCAAAAGATCCAATGTACCTCGGTCTAAGATTCCCCCTTTTGAAACCTTATCGCCCCCTTCATGGGTGACATACGAAGCAAAAATCAATCACAAATCCCAAAATTCAAAGAACAAAGATTGAGGTCCACAATAACTTTTTTCCTACTCTAGGCTGCCAAAAACCTATCGTAAATCATCCGAACTCTTTCCAAGGACTCAAAAAGCAAGTTTATACCATGCGATCTAACCTCTGAAGTATCAAACAAACCAATTGGAGATTGACAATTTCTACCATACAATGCCTCAAAAGAGGCCATCTTAATATTTGAATGGAGCTATTATTATAAGCAAACTACTCTAAGGCTAAATGATGCTCTCAATAAGCTTGTAGACCACAACATATACGTGGAGCATATCTTCCAAAACCTGAATAGTCTACCCTAATTAACAATAACATCCTGAGTCTGTACATTGGACGCTACTCGGTGCTCATAATCTCGAGGGACCACAAGCTAACCCATGACTGACATCAGCTACAATCGCTAAATAATGATAATACTGTATAATGGAAAAATTAGGCAAAAATATCCACAAGGTTCAAAACTAAAATCAAAACACTGAGAACTGACCATCTGTCTATAAATGCTCTAGTCTGAAAGCCTCTAACTGTCCAAAAGTGGAGTTGATGGGATAAGTCCCTAACTCCGACTACTGCTAATATACTGAAAATGCCAAAATAACAACTTTGTCCTCGAACTATGAAGACTCAACACTAAGTATGCTGCTAATAGTTTGGGATACTAAGTGCGATCGGGAGCCCATGCATCTGAACCTATGATATAAAACATCATAGCACAAAAAAAAGGTATGTGTCAGTACTTTGAATGTACTGGTGTGCTAAGTGATGTAAGGCTAAATGCATGGGTTCATATACATGAAAAATAACTGACTAAGTAACATGAATATAACTAACTGAGAGCACATGTATATCTAAAATTACTGTAAATATTAATTATGCAATGATATACACATAACTACCCATGCTGTAACTGAGATCATGTTAATACTTGGCACTGAATTATGATAGCTAAATGACTGATATTTGATTTAATTAATAATTGAATTATTGTTAACTGAGTGACTATTTCTAATAGTCCTGATTCTGTAGAACTGAACTAAGTCTTATACTGAGCTGGGTGACTGTATCTGGCAGTCCTGATTCTGAAATTGAACTGAGTTTTTATACTGAGTCTGAAACTAAAACTGTGGGAGCGTTCATCTAACCGACATACACCGATTAGGAACTGAGTTGGGTTCTAACCTATGACCCAAGATGGAAGTGTGTTAGCACATTGCCAAGGGATACTAACAATGGATATGAGTTAACCCTCTCTAAAAGGAAGCTCTTCCGTCAACCCTAGCTAGCAGGAAAACTCATACGAGATGCATCAACCCTAGACTGGCAGGAAGACATCTCAACCTACACTGATTGTATAGTTCTGTAATGCATGGATTGCTACTAAGGGTCAAACCCTTTTCTGACAAGAATGCCCTATCCCTTGATTCACTCGGTGCTGATTCCTACCCCCAACTGAATAAACCTTGAACTGATTTCTAGACTGTACTAGGCTTGACTGAACTGTTACTGATCATTCAATCAAACTAAATTGAACTGAGTTTACTGAGTTCTTGTAACGGACTGAGTCCACTGAGTTTTGTTAACTGACTGAATACGCTGAGTCATGTACTGTCTGAGTACTACTAAACATAACATTACTGAGACTATTCTGAAGCTACTATAAATCTAGGTAAACAACTAGATTTTCGGGTATTAAATACCCCCAGGACTGGATAGCATTAATTGTAAAGCATAGCACAATCTTGAAGACATGATAACTAGTCACTTTGTCACCATTCGTTCATTGAGGCATTATAGCAAATGCTTGCATGACATGAATTTGTATACATGTTAACATGGTCTGATTTCATTAAACAACTCACATGAACAATTCATCAAACAATTGGGTAGCATAACTTATACACATGGCTATACTACAACATACAAGTATCATGATCAAGTCCAACTCACAAATTCAAGGGTTTTTACTATGAAACCATACAGTGTCACACACATGCTATTTATTTCTCATGAAACTTGTAATTTATTATGGATTCTAAACCTAACTAACATCATAATTATGAATACAATCGCATTCAACATGAATTTCATGAAAGAAGACAACTTGTAATTAAAAAGGGGTTCTTAAACTCCAAGGGTGGAAGGAAACCCTTGGATGAACACCTAACATACCTTGGTTGTTCATTCTTTGAAAGTTGTGGAGAATTTCTTTAAGCTTGAATCTTGAATTGGAAGCCCTAAAGTTTTGTTCTTGAGTAATTTTAAGAATAGAGAATAGATTTTGCCTCTAAAGTTGCTTAATCTCATGTTTTGGCCTGAAATAAAGTAGGAAAAAACCCAATTACCCCTATGGACGTGGGTTTTTAATGACTGAAAACATCTTTAGTGATACACAAACCAATGCACCACATCAATGGTATCAACAAGATGACCAACGCCTCGTGTCTAGTTCACTGGAATTGAACTGAAAGTTGGGGAAAACTTATCTGTCAACGCGATGGGCGACGTGATGCGTCGAGATTGCATCGATCCACTATTTTGGTCACCCAAACATGGTTCAAACGAGGTCAAAAAAATTAAAAACTCACCCGGAGTGACCTACTAATATTGCTGATCATGAATCAACCTAACAATTGATATTGTCAGGTTATAAGGGTCGTGGAATAGGATTATCAACTTAGGAAGGCTAAAATAATTCTAAGTATAAACACTTAACTAAAATTTCTAATTATGGAACCACTTTTCAAGCATTAACGGACTAAGTTAAGCTTAAGATTTTGCAAGGTCTTACAATATCTCCCCCTTGGAACATTGATCCTCAAAAAAGACTAACTAATTCGAGAGAGTACTGATAGACTGAATTTATATATACACTAATCATGCAAAACTGAAACATGATTACAAGACTGAAAGTACCAATATATTGAGATTTTATACTAAACATGCTTAATTGAAGCATGACTGAGTTCTGAAAGCATTACACATGACTGAGCTATTTCATGAAGGTATGCTTGATATGAGAATGCTATGCAACTGAACTAATGTCAAACTCATTAAGGAAATGTTAACATGGGATAGAGAAATTCAAGAAAACTGTTACCTTGAGCTAAATTTGAGTTTGTGGAGGAGAGGTGGGGATACTTGGTCTACATATCTACTTTTGCTTTCTAAGTAGCTCCCTCAGAAGACTGATTCCACCAAAGAACTTTGACTAGAGGGACTTCTTTGTTCCTCAGTCTGCGAACCTTATGATATAGAATTTTAACTGGGGTCTCTTCATAAGGGAGGCTGTTCTGAACATCTATACCCTCTATAGGGACTACAACTGCTGGGTCACCTATGCACTTCTTTAGAAAGGAGACATGAAACACTAGGTAAACTGAATCTATAATTGAAGGCAACTCAAGCTCATAAGTTGCCTTTCTGAAATGACTGAGAATTTGGTAAGGATCGATATATTAGGGACTGAGCTTCCCCTTCTTGCTAAACCTCATCACTCCTTTTATTGAAGAGATTTTCAAATACACATAATCCCCTATCTTAAACACAAGATCCTTTCTTCGCACATCTGTATACGATTTGTATTAGCTTTGAGCTGTCTTAAGCCTTTCCTTGGTCAACTGAACTTTTTCTAAGGAATTTAATACCAAGTCAAGCCCTACCACTGCAGCCTTACCCACTTCAAACTAACCAATAGGAGATCTATATCTCCTCTCATAAAGAACCTTAAACGGAGCCATTTGAATGTTAGAATGATAACTGTTATTATATGCAAACTCAATAAAGGGCTAGTGATCATCCCAACCACCTTTAAATTCAATGGCACACGCCCTTAATATATCTTCCAAATTCTAAATGATCCATTATTCTTGACCATCTGTCTAAGGGTGAAAGGTTGTACTACGGTTAACTTGGGTACCAAGACCCTTTTAGAAGTCTTTCCAAAAATAAAAGGTAAACTGGGTACCTCTATATGAGATAATAGATCCTGGGAATCCATTTAACCTGACCAACTCTCTGACATAGAGTTTGGCGTAGTACTCGACAGAATAAAAGGTATTATTTGGTAAGAAGTTAGGTGATTTGGTCATCCTATCTATAATGACACAAATAAAATCATGTTGACGATGAGTATAAGGCAAACTCATCACAAATTCCGTTTTCACTTTATCCCACTTCCATTTGGGAATATGAAACTCCTGCATGGAACCACTAGGTTTCTGGTGCTCAATATTTGCCTACTGACACGTAAAGCACTTAGTTACAAACTCTTTAATAGCTCTCTTCATCCCACTCCACCAATAGATCTCACACAAATTGCGGTACATCTTAGTGGCCCTTGGATGAATAGAGTAACGCACACCATGCACTTCTGCAAGAATTCATTGCCTCAAGTCATCTACACTTGGCATGCATAACCGACCCTGGCAATACAACACACCATTTCCCCCTTGGGAGAAAACCTCTATTTTCTGATCTCTAACTGACTCCTTCAACTTGACTAGACTGGGATCTCTGTCCGATTTTTCTTTTACTTTGGAAATTAGAGATGATTCTAAACTATTCTGCACCCACACACTTCCCTCTACTAAATATATTAAGTAGAGACCTTTTTGGGTGAGCTGATGAACTTCCTAAACTAACTTCTTCTTACCAACCTCCACATGAGCTACACTACCCATAGATATTCTACTGAGAGCATCAACCACTGCATTGGCCTTACCCGAATGATACAGGACACTCATGTCGTAGTTTTTGAATAACTCTAACCATGTTCTCTAACGTAGGTTTAGTTCTGTTTGAAAAAACACATACTATAGGCTTTTATTTTTGTCACACATCATTATGTGCCCCATAAAAAAAATGCCTCCAAATCTTTAAGGCAAACACCACAGCTTCTAACTCAAGATCATGAGTGGGGTGATTTTTTTCATTGGGCTTAAGCTGTCTAGAGGTATAGGCTATGACCTTACCTCTCTGCATCAAAAAAACACCCCAAACCAACTCTAAAAGCATCACAAAATACCACAAACCCATTAGAACTATCTGGTAAAGTCAAAACTAGGGTTGTAGTGAGTCGAGTCTTCAACTCCTAAAAACTCTTCTCATAAAAATCTTACCACTAGAATTTGACTTTCTTTTGAGTCAATCTAGACATGGGCGATGCAATCCATCAAAAAACCATCGGTAATAGCTAGCCAAACCCAAGAAACTCCTGATGTCGGATGGGGAGATGGGTCTGGGCTAGTTTCTCACTATTTGGTATTTTGAGGATAAACTCTAATACCATTACTGAAAACTATATGACTAAGAAAAGCTACTGTCCTTAGCCAAAATTTGCACTTACTAAATTAGGTGAACAACTGATGGGTTCTAAGAGTTTATAATACTAGTCTGAGATAGGTTGCATGATCATGTTCACTGCGGGAGTATACAAGAATTCCATGAATGAAGACAATGACAATCATGTCTAAGTACTGATTGAAAACATAATTCATCAAGTCCATGAAGACTGTTGGAGCATTGGTAAGACCAAATGACATGACTTAGAATTTGAAGTGACCATACAGAGTTCTAAAGGCTATGTTTGAAATGTCATATTCTCTGACTCTAAGCTAATGATAGCCTGATCTAAGGTCTATCTTAGAAAAGTAGTTGGCACCCTAAATTTGGTCAAAAAAGTCATTGATTCTGGGAAGTAGATATTTGTTCTTGACCGTGAATTTATTTAATTGATGGTAGTTAATACACATTCTGAGAAAACCATCTTTCTTATGAACAAATAGAACTAGTGCATCCCAAGGGGATACGCTGGGTCTGATGAATCACTTATCTAGGAGATCCTTCAACTATTCTTTTAACTCTTGAGTTCTTTTAGGGACATTCTATATGTCAGGATAGAGATAGGCTGAGTATCTATAAGAAGTTTTATTTCAAAGAGAATTTCCCGCTCAGGAGGGACTCCAGGATGATCTTCAAGAAACACATCTAGGAATTCACATGCTATTGGAACTGACTCAAGATTAGGGATCTCTGAACTAGAGTCTTTAACTCTAACGAGATGATCGACACACCCCTGAGATATCATTTTCCTTTCCCTAAGGTAGGAAACAAGTTGACCCCCTAATTGTTGTAGTACTACCCCTCTACTCAAGGATAGGTTCATTCAAAAACTGAAAATGGACAACTCTATTTTTGCTGTCAACTAAAGCATATCATGAATGAAGCCAATCCATACCAATAAGGATATCAAAATTGGTCATCTCTAATTCTTCTAAGTCTGCTAAAGTGACTTTCTGAGATACCATAACCGAACAATTCCTTTATACCCGTCGGGCAATGATAGATTTACCCACTGGGTAGAGACTGAGAAGGGAACTGCTATGATTTTGGGACTAATTCTGAAGTCAAAAGCTATATAAGGATTTCCAAAGGACAAAGAAGATCCTGGATCTAGCAAAGCATAAATATGCAAATGATAAACTTGTAACGTACCAGTGACAACATCAGGAGAACTTTCCTAATCCAGTTGAGACTGAAGTGCATAAAGCATATATAGGCATTGGGCACTGATGGCACTGGAATAGGAACCCTACTGATTTAGGTTACCTAACTGAGCTGGAGGATGATTATGCTGACTCTGTAAACTGACCTGAGGATACTCTCTGACCTTGGGGCCTAGCTTGCCATATTTGAAACATACATCACTATCAACCCTACAGACACCCTGGTGGTTTCTACCATACTTCTGGCAAAGGATATTTGTTCGGGCACTGCTAACACTACCCTAGTGTTTAGGGCTTGGTGCCCTGTCTGTATTGCTGTCTTTGAATTTTGGCACTGGAGCACTAGCTGAAGACAGAGCTAAAATGAAAGATTTTAGACCGAACTAAGAACTATTTCCACCTACTGACTTAGGTTGAGTAAAGTTAAAGATACTTGCTTCAGATTAATTAAGTAAAATTAAAGATACTTGCTACCACGTGAGGGTCATATCTAGCTAATTGAGTAAACTTAAGAGAATACTTTTTCACTGTCATGTTTCCCTGCTTCAGATTAATAAATTCCAAAACCTTAGCTTCCCTCAACTCCATTGGGAAGAACCTATCCAAAAAAGAAGTGGAAAACTCCTCCCATTCTATGGGCCTTGCATCAGTAGCCCTCTCTGCCTTCCACTACTTGAACCATGTATGAGCCACATCTTTTAACTGATATGCGGCTAGCTTCGTGCTCTCACTTGTAGCCAACCCTATAATATCTGTGACTTTTTGTACCTGATCAAGGAATTTCTGTGTGTCCTCATCTGGCTTAGACTCAGTAAAGAATGGAGGGTTCATTCGGGTGAAGTCCCAAATTCTAGTTGCAGCAGTATTGACGATTGGGTTAGCCAGAACAGCAGTGGGAAACATACTCATCTAGGGGATCTTCCTAAATGGGAAAAGGTGCTGGATGATTTCCTATTCTCCTTTTGTTGTTCTTTTTGGTAGTCATATTCCTTAAACGAAAGAAAGAAAAGGATTAGACTGAGAGTGTAACTTGAGCTCATGCTCACTCGTACGATATGAACAATGAAATAAGGAAAAGTTTTCCTAAAATACCTCATAGCCTCTTGTCCATAAGTGTAGCCCATTATACACCCATCTACAAAACTCTTCTAGATGCAAATTTTAGACTTTCTAGGACTCTATTGAAACTTAGCATTTAATACCAAGTTTTTAATGCCTCGATTCTATACCCCGAATGCTACACGATGCTCATAATCCTGAGGGACCATAAGCTAACCCATGATTGGTACCTACTGCAATCACTAAATAATAATACTATATAATGTAGAAATTAGGAAAAAATAGCCATAAGGTTCAAAACTGAAATCAAAACACTGAGATATGAACATCTATCTATAAATAATCTAGTCCGAAAGCCTCTAACTATCCGAAGGTGGAGTTGATGGAACAAGTCCCCAGCTAACTCCAATAATTGATAATATACTAAAAATGCTTCAATAACAACTCTCTCTTCACACTATAAAGACTCAGTACTAAGTCTGCTATTGATATTTTGGGCTGCTAAGTATGGTCAGGATCCCATGCATCTGAAACTATGATAAAAAATATCATAGCACAAAAGAAAGGTATGCTTTAGCACTTTGAATGTACTGGTATGTTAAGTGAGGTAAGGATGAATACATGGGTTCATATGCGTGAACAATAACTGACTGAGTAACATGAGTATAATCGACTGAGAGCCCATGTATATTTAAAACTACTATTAATACTAATTATTCAATGATATACATATAACTACGCATGCTATAACTAAGATCATGTTAACACTGGGCACTGAATTCTGATAACTGAATGACTGATATCTGAGCTAACTGATAACTAAATTACTATTAACTAAGTGACTATTTCTAATAGTCCTAATTCTGTAGAACTAAATTGAGTCTTGTACTGAGCTAAGTGATTTTATCTTACAGTCCTAATTCTAAAACTTAACTAAGGTTTTATAATGAGTTTGAAACTAAAATTAAAACTGTGGGAGTGTTTATCTAACTAACATACCCCAATTAGGAAATAAGTTGGGGTCCAACCAGTGACCTCAGTTGGAAGGGTGTTAGAAACTTGCCATGGGATACTAACAATGGCTATGACTTAACCCTCTCTGACAGGAAGCTCTTTCATCAACCCTCATTGGTAGAAAAACTCATACAAGATACATCAACCCTAGACTAGCAAAAAGACATCTCAACCTATGCTGGCTAATGATACACCCAAATTATAACTCTTGTTAGAAAGTGTAAGCGATTGCTGTTAAAGATAGAACCCAACTGGGTTAGGTGTCGAATCCCATAGGGAATACTGTATTCACTAAGTATTGTGGTTGTTATTATAGTATTGATCAAAGATTCCAGAATAAAGTGGTTTTTTTATTTATCAACTGTATTCAAATGCTTGTCACATAAAGTAATCCAACTATAGATTGTATTGCAAATAGTAATTCTGTAAGAGTAGTCAAACTAGAGTTATGATTACCAAGATGCTTAAGCAGCTAAGGTTGTGAACTATTTTGAATTTCCAATGAACAATTCTAATTGCAAGAGTAATTGAATTCAATGGTTTACCCATTAGTTTCTCAACTTAACTGAGTAGCTTATCCCTTAATTCTTTCAAACTTAAGGAACATATTATTTATTCAACTATATTCTCACGTGAGTTGATCCGGTTAAGGCATATACCCTCTATCAAAACGTTAAAGCCTTTAGATTTATGTAACCCTTTATTTTCCCAACAAACACTTTTCTATTCGAACAAATGATGTTCTTAGGCTCACTTTTCAAGTTTGAGAAAAGTCATTAAAATGAAGAAGGGTTTATGCAATATCAATTAATCATGGGAATCTACTAGATTCACAACCCCCAATCATCTATTCACATCAAGGTTCCCATAACCCTAGTTATGGGAGCTTAGCCACATATCTCCATCATAGAAAAAGAAGAAATCATTGTGTTATTCAAAAATTAATTCAAAATTTACTTACAAAAGTCACAATTATTGGTCTTTAAACTTCAATAGAGAAAATGATAGTGAAATCTAGATCCACAATTCTAGTCAGAATCTCCCAGAAAAACTAAGTACAATACATTTCAAAAAATAGAAAACTCTGATAAAAGATAAAATCTCCCTCATAAAACCTAAAACTGGGTATTTATATGTTCCCAGGCAAAAAGGATTTAAAATTTGAACTTAGAAAAACCGCATCCAAATTGATGGCCAAACTGGTGGTCCGTCACAAGACTGGTGGTCCACCACATGGGCCGTCACCGAGTGTTTCAGGATGCCAAATTATTTTTGGGCCTGGTGGTCAGGTTGGTAGTCCAACGCAAGACTGGTGGTCCACTATTTTGACCTTCACTGGGTCTTCTAAAATCTTGGATTCTGTTTTGGTCCTGGTGGTCAAGTTAATGGTCTGTCGTAAGACTGGTGGTCCACCATTTTCACTGTTAGTGGTGTTTTTCTACTAATTTCATGAGTCTTCTCCTCCATCTATCTCCTTACCCAGAAACACTAAAATCCAGTATTAAATGCAACCTTGGTTGCTTAAAAAGATACAATTTCCCAAGAAAAAGATGTACAATGTTCCATCAAAAGCCAGAACATCAACACCCTCAACTTAAAACAATTTATTGTCGTCAAGAAACTACATAATACCATACTATGATGCTTAACTAATAGAAACATAAGATACCTATGAAAGTCAACCATTAATATTAGTTCAAAATACATTACCCTCTCCAAGTTCAATCACCTTAAACTCAACTGTGTATATTAATGAAATTCAACAATGTGACACAAATAAATCAAGTTATGGCATCACATTAAAACAAAAAACCATGCATATATACAAGTTAGACTACCTATGTGCCCTTACAATGAAGAAGTCCCTCCTTACTTATATATGAAATCAAGAATATCAATGCGGGAAAGGTAAGAAACACTCACTCTCAGAAAGAAGTTCCAATCAATGTATGTTAAATACAGTTAAGTTAGGATCACTATAGGACTTTTCTTTAGGTTGTAATGCAGGCTTGTGGCTGGTGGCACTACACTAACTTTTGGAGTCTCACTTATTAACCTTTAAATTATTTCTCCCTTTCTTTATTAAAGCAACTTCAGGCTGGGTACGGTCGTTTAGTCTTTTTTTTCACAACTTTTCTTTTCTTATTCTTTTTCTACAACACCCAGCCTTGCAATCTGTTCTCTCATTTTACCTTTGTTAATACTCACTTTACATCATGCACCCCTATGGTAGCCACCCTCAACTTAGGCTATTTTCCTAAGTCGAAGTACACAATGTCTAAGGAGAACCAAGGCCAAAATAGGTTCATTGTGATACAAATGGGAAGGTGATAGGGTTACAAGAAAAATAGGCATACAGGCTCAAAATTGGGATCAAGGGATATCATTCACACATAGAAGGCTATTTAGGCTAAAAGTGGACTAATATTAAAAATGGCCTATGATCCTTTCCTAACCACTATCCTAGAACCTAGGCAAGACTAACCGGGCAAGTTATACATTTAACACACAAAGAAACTTGATAATATCTCACACACACTTGGCACAAAGGTATATCACAAGCTACTACATGATCGGCTAATGCAGTTCTTAGCAGTGATCATTGTGTCCCTTATACTAATGCCAAAAAAAGATTCGCAATAGTCACATATAGATGCATATCACACAGTTACAAAATATATAATTGGAGAGGTATTTATTATTTGTCCCAAAAACCAACAAAAATATGTCAACTACCCTATATACTTATTTTTCTCCCAGTTAACCACAAAATATCATGAAACAAAACATAATACGCCTAAACATGTTGGCTCTACTAGGAACAAGACTCCAAGGAAAATAGACATGGCAAAAAAAACCCCAAGAGGACATCAACACCTAGAAGTAGCCCCATACACCCTCAACATAAAATCATGCACTGTCCCCAATGCGTTAAACCAAAACAAGAGAGTTAGAAATTTACCTATTGAACCATAGGTGCAAAGATCTAATGTCAGCCACATAAGACCAATAGAAATAATAAAATACCTTGGGTTGACTCCTAAGAAGCTCTTAATTTAGCATTGCGGCATGACTCGGTCATCTTAACTACTCAGAATTCATCAAGATACCTTATTGATACCTTTTTACTTCACTTGTTGACTTAAGAAAATGCTTTATAACTAGTTCAGCTACTTTGGATGCACTAACACCCTTTATTTCAAGTTCAACCACTCCAGCCATGGTCTCCACAATAGACCGATCTTTAACTAATACATCTCTCTCATCTTCGTAGAATACATCAATAATCAAGAAGACACTTATCTCCTTTTGTTGTTACATGGATTACATACTTAAAAACTAACCTATTTCCTATTGAGCCTAAATTTTATCTAATTCAACTCCAGGTCAACTAACACTCTCCCAGTTGGTAAGAACAGCCTGCCCAAAAGTATGGGTACTTCACTGTCCACTTCGCAATCAGGAATTACAAAGTCAACAGGAAATATAAAATTGGCCACCTTTATTAGTACATCATGTAGAATACCAATCATCTTTTTCACCGATCTATCCGCCATTAGATGCCTCTATTGTTGGGCGTAGGATCTCCCAAACCCATTTTCCTGAAAACCGCCAATGGCTTCAGATTTATACTTTCCCTAAGATCACAAAGGGCATTTTTAAAATTTAGCTATCCAATCATACATGCGATGGTAAATGCTCCCGGATCAGCTTTCTTCTACACAATAGATCTTGTAGCAATAGCACTATAATGATGAAGATTGTCTACCAATTCATAGCTCACATTCCTTTTCTTCGTCAACACGTCTTTCATAAACTTATCATATCCCGGCATCTGTTCTAGTGCTTCAACTAAGGGTACATTCATTGTCAACTGCTTCAACAGAGCTATGAATTTTCTAAACTTATCGTCATCTTCTTTCTTCTTTAATCATTATAGAAATAGAGGTGGTGGCCTTGGGATTTCAACTAGAGCAACTTATACCTTCATTCTTATGTCTTGATTTACATCACTAACATGCTTCAGCTTAGGTGGTTGTTCTACTTCTAAACTATTCTTTTTTGAACCTCCCCACTCTACAGGCACCACTACAGATTCATCAACCATCTCCCCATCTATTTTGACCTTATTAATATAAGAGGATGCGCTTAAACATAACTAGATAACATCTTACTGCTCCTAGTGGTGATAGCCATACACGATCTATTAGTCCTCAGATTCTAACTGTATCACTTCGTAGAGTCCCATCCTTTCTTTGGTTGAATACTGCATCTGCTCCAGTTGTTTGATAGAAGTTGAGTGTGAATTTACTAATTGACTCATAGAAGACAAGTCACTTTTCATCATCATCACCCTAGTATTTATCGCCTCAACTCTCTTTAATAGTTTCTCCATCATGTCCTCCATGGAAATTTTTCCTGAACTGGTGGTAGCATTATCATGACTTCTAGAAGGTACATACAGTCCACTCCTGTCATTATTATTCTTCCAACTCCCTTGGTCTCTATCTTAATAACCATATTTGTTGTAATAGTTCAAACCTTGGTTCCCTTGGCTATTGCTACAAAAACCCCCTGGTTATTTAGATAGTTTCCCTCTTCTTCCAAATCAGAGTCAGCTCTACCTTGGGACCCTACAACTTTTACTTTCTCAGTCTTTCCAGACAATAAATGCTTAGTCAACAAATCTATTTGTATCTTAAAGTGTGCTATGTCCTGGTTGCGTTCCTCATTCTTCTTGGATTTCTCTACAGTCAAACCACCAGACATATAGGGCTTGCTACCATAAAATCCTTAGTATGCCAAGCTCTACTTTATTTGTTCATCTGATCAAGCATCTCCGAGGCCTCTGGAAAATTGAGATCTAAAAATGATCCTCCTATAGAATTTTCCACAACTATCTTCGTAATAGAGTTTAAAGCTTGATAAAGTGTCTCCACCAAATGAATAGCTATCATATTATGGTGCGGGCATTGTATCAACTTCTTTTTAAACCTCTCCTAGGTCTCATGAAGAGCTTTAATCGGGAGCTTCCAAAAGTTGTTGATTTTATCCCTCAATTGTACCCTCTGCAATATGTAGAAAAACCTTTCTAGAAAAGCCTCTTTCAGAATCGGGAGTCAGTACATTGAGCCATAATGTTGCCTCTCCAGACAGACACAATGGAAGCAAGCGTAGTCAAATAGAATTTTGTCGCACTCCCTAGTTATCAAAGGATTTACAGCTAGTGACAAAGTTCACTAAATGCATATTAGAATCAACCCCCGGGAGTCCACCAAACAACCCCTTGAGATGAAGGAATTAAATTATTGTACTGGTAATATTAAACTTAGATCCTGGTGCTAGGGGTGGAGGAATAATAGGTCAACTAGAACCTTCTCTATCTACTCCATCCTTATCATCATTAATATCAAACTACATAGGCTGATGGTCCTGCCTTGATCTGAAAGGATGATTTCTAATTATATTCCAGTTCACCGACGCAGATATATTCTTTACACACCTTAGGTTAAAAAGATCTAAAAAGTCTTCATCCCCTAAATCATCATCATCAGAAGTAGGATAACGTGCAGGTTGACCTTTATTCTGTTGATTAATCTGGGCTTTAGCGATGGCAGCTAGTCTTTCAGCTTTCTGAGAGTCTGCCATTCTGCCAATTAACTATGATTCCGGATGTACTAGTAATAACGGTGCACATCATCTCTGTGCTTTTGGCATACATAATAACTACCCTGCATAAATCAAAAATAATAAGAAAAGGTAAAATTTGGGAAACTTGACCAAAGGTCATTTAACAAATACAAACTTAATTGACAACTGTATTCCCCAGCAATGGCGCCAAAATTTGATACACCTAAATTACAACTCTCGTTAGAAAGTGTAAGCTATCACTGTCAAATATAGAACCCAACTGGGTTGGGTGTCGAATCCCACAGGGAATACTGTGTTCCCTAAGTATTGTGGTTATTATTATAGTATTGATCAATGGTTCCAGAAAAAAGTGGTGTTTTGATTTATCAACTGTATTCAAATGCTTGTCACAAAAATAAATCCAACTGTAGATTGTATTGCAAATAGAAATTCTATAAGAGTAGTCAAACTAGATTTATGATTACCAAGATGCTTAAGCAGCTAGGGTTGTGAACTATCTTGAATTCCCAATGAACAATTCTAATTGCAAGAGTAATTGAATTCTATGGTTTACCCATAAGTTTCTCAGCCTAAATGAGTAGCTTATCCTTTAATTCTTTCAAAATTAAGGAATGTATTATTTATTCAACTATATTCTTATATGGGTTGACCCGATTAAAGCATCTATCCTCTATCTAAAGGTTAAAGCCTTTAGATTTATGTAAACCCTTTCTTTTCCCAACAAACACTTTTCTATTCAAACAAGTGATGTTCTTGGGCTCACTTTTCAAGTTTGAAACCAAGTAAAGTCATTAGAGTGAAGAAGGGTTTATCCAATATCAATTAATCATAGGAATCTACTAGATTCACAACACCCAATCAATTATTCACATCAGGGCTCCTATAACCCTAGTTATGGGATCTTAGCCATACATATCCATTTTAGAATGAGAAGAAATCAATGTGTTATACATAAATTAATTCAGAATTTACATACAAAATTTACAATTATTGTTCTTTAATCTTTAATAGAGAAAATGATAGTGAAATCTAGATCCACAATTCTAGACTAAATCTCCCTGAAAAACTACTTACAATACATTTTTAAAAATGGAAAACTCTGATAAAAGATAAAAGTTTCCTAATAAAACCTAAAACTAGGTATTAATATGTTCCTAGGTAAAAAGGATTTAAAATTTGAATTTAGAAAAACCGCATACAAATTGATGGCCAAACTGGTGGTTCGTCGCAAGACTGGTGGTCCACTACAAGGGTCATCACTGAGTATTTCAGGATGCTAGATTCTATTTGGGTCTGGTGGTCAGGTTGGTGGTCCATTGCAAGACTGGTGGTCCACTATTTTGACATTCACTGGGTCTTCTGAAATCCTCGATTTTGTTTTGGGCCTGGTGGTCAAGTTGGCGGTCCGTTAAAAGGCTGGTGGTCCATAATTTTTACCACCAATGGTGTTTTCTACGAATTTCTTGAGTCTTCTTCTTCAGCTAGCTCCTTACCCTAAAACACTAAAATCCAGCATTAAATGCAACCTTGGTGCTAATTCCTTTTCTAACAGGAATGCCTTTTTCTTACAGAAATGCCCCAATCCCTGGGTTCATTCGGTGCTGATTCCTACTCTCAAATGAATAGACACTAAACTAATTTCTAGACTGTACTAGGCTTGGCTGAACTATTACTGATCATGCTGTCTAACTGAACTTAACTGAGTTTACTAAGTTCTATTATTTAAGTACACTGAGTTCTGTTAACTAACTGAATATACTGAGTTCTGTAACTATCTGAGTACTACTGAACGTGATATTACTGAGACTATTCTAAAACTACTATAAATCTTAGTAAAATACTAGATTATTGGGTATTAAATACCCCTAGGACTTGATTGCATAAATTGTAAAGCATAGCATAATCTTGAAGATATGATAACTAGACACCTTGTCACCATTGGTTCATTGAGGCATTTTAGCAAATACTTGCATGACATGAATTTGTATACATGTTAACATGGTATGATTTCATTACAAAACTCACATGAACAAGTCATTAAACACTTGTGGAGCATAACTTATACACATGGCTATACTACAACATACAAGAATCATAATTAAGTCCAACTCGCAAATTCAAGGGTTTTTAACATGAAACCATATAGTAACACACACATGCTATTTATTTCTCATGAAACTCATAATTGGTTATGGATTCTAAACCTAACTAATATCATATTATGAATACAATCACATTCAACATAAATTTCATGAAAGAAGCCAACTTGTAATTAAAAAGGAGTTCTTGAACTCCAAGGGTGGAAGGAAACCCTTGGATGAACACCTAACATACCTTGGCTGTTAATTCTCTAAAAGTTGTGGAGAATTTCATGAAGCTTGAATCTTGAATTGGAAGCCCTTGGGTTTTGTTCTTGAGTAATTTTGAGAATAGAAAATGGATTTTACCTCTAAAATGGCTTAATCTCTTGTTTTGGGACTAAAATAAGGTGGGAAAAGACCCAATTACCCCTTTGGATGCAAAATTTTAATGTCTGAAAATATGTACAGTGATGTGCAAACTGATGCACCACGTCGAAGGCATCAACGCGATTATCAACGCACTACGTCGAGTTTTCATTGGTTCACTAGAATTGCACTGAAAACTGGGGAAAAATTATCTATCACCAACTTATGAAGGATAAAATAATTCTAAGTATATACACTTAGCTGAAATTTCTAAGTATGGGACCTATTTTCAAGCCTTAACAGACTGAGTTATGCTTAAGATTTTGCAGGGTCCTACATTAATCATCAATCTGGGGTGGATAAAGATGCTAAGGTCTCATTGAATACCTATCTTATCCTAAAACATCCTTCAAAAGGTAAAGTGAACACTGAGCTCTATGTTTGAAATTATAGATACAGGTACTCTATAAAGATGTATTTTACGAACAAAAATAAGAGTTTATCATTGCAGGAAATTAAAATAGGTACAAAATAGGCTGATTTAGTTAATCGATCCATGATGACTCAAATGTTGTCAGAACTATGAAAAGTATGAGGCAACCCCCTCATGAAGTTCATAGTCATCCAATCCTCTTCCACTCAAGTAGGGGTAATCTCTTTAGAAAACCACCTTGTCTTATATGCTCGGCCTTCACCTGTTTATAACACAAGCAATGAGAGATAAATTCTGATGCATGCTTCTTCATACTACCTACCAATACTAATTCTTCTAATCTTGGTACATCTTGGTCACCCCTAGATGAATAGTATATTTAGAACAACGTTTTTTCTTGAAAATCAACCTTACCTATCCACCAACTCTCGGCACACAAACTTAGCCAACAATCCTTAAAACAACATTAGAATTAAGATATGTTGCCTTAACCTTGGCACTCAACACCTTATATTCAATCACCATCAAATTATCATCATCAAGATGGTGAGCTTGAATCTTCTCTATCAAAGAATATCTAGCATCAACAAAGGTAACACACTTCTGCTAATAAAATAGGCCCAAAATTAGGTAAAAAATAGGCTCATAGGGCCGATTAAGGAAATCCCAAAATTGAATCCTTTATGAGATTCCTCAAAGGACAAGAAATGTGTGCTCAAAAGTTGAGCACAAATAGTTCACAAATCAGCCTCTGAAGGTTAGGGGTTCAAGATCTAAATTCTAGTAATTTACAATGAAAAGGGATGGAATTTGAGGGGAAAAATAATGAAAAATGTCCAAGGAGTGTTGAACTAGTGTGCCATAGCTTCAATGGATGATTTCCCTCACATTACCACATTCCAAGATCTAAAAAATTGGGAAAAACCTTACAGAAATTAGGGATAATTTAGGTAAAGAAGGTGATATAACACCAGCGGTTTCCACTTAAGTTGTCACTTAGCCACTGACATAGCTACTGACCTCTACAACAGCCAGTGCTAATAGTAAGTAGCCTCTAGAGCTAAATATTCATTGCTAAAGATGTCCACTTAATCCAAAAAGGATTGCTAAAGTAGCCCACATCTACACAGCAAAGGCCGCTATAGCGGTACAATATTGCTAATGATTACCACTAAAGCAGTAAGATGGACGCTAAAGGGACCAAACCTCAGCTAGTCAATATCTCTTAAGTAATGTCCTTGCCACTAAAGAATTCATTTGTCTGCTTAAGCGGCTGCACCAACAACCTGAGGAATCAGATATTCTAAGTCCAAAAAAGATCTGATTAGGTGCTCAAAATTTATTTGGAACATAGGGTTCATAAACAAACAATGTTACCTTACGAAATTCTATATTTACAACTGAATGGATCAATCAAAACTTTCATATGAGATAATTTTGATTAAATTTGAGACCCACAACTATAGTTCCATTTAGTCTGAATTCTAATGAGTTTGGAAGCCTTAGGTCCTGAACCAAGGTCTCCCTAGCCAAAAATAAATATTTCAGAGCTAATGGCAGTGTTGAAGTTTCATATAAGGCTATTTACTAAGATACTTTGTTCGATACCAATTCGTTAATAATGAAACATCCAAAATAGGAAAACAAATGTAAAACCCAAACGAACTATTTAATAACCAAAGCGATAGTTCCGATAGGTCATAAATGACATGTATCCACTGTGGGAAGGCTTAAAATACCAAAGAAAGCAAAAATTATGAAAATTATCAAGAGGGTTATTACAAAGATCTTAGCCATGTGCTCTGGCACTAGCATAAAGAAAATTGATTAGAGATTTGAATGTATCTTGCTTCTTCTAAGTTTAGGAGATTTATCTACTTTAAGAAAATAAAAAAGTTAGAAAAGGATAGAGTTATAAATGATCTTGAATTTTTATATATTAAGACTTATATAATCTGCATATGAATAAGTAGACTAACAAATTCATTAAGGATACTCGAAGAAGTGATATATAGACTTAAAGATTTGGTACATGAATATATACTAATATCCATCTTTAATGGTTAGAGATATTCTATGTCATTTAGTACTAACCCTTTAAACATCTATATCTCTATTTACTTTCATAAAGATCTAAAATACCTTGTGTTTTTCAAACATTTTATGTTTAATTAAAGAATCAACAGCGAGAAAGATAAAGATTTATGGTCTAACAAGGATAGTGAGCATTATGGCAGATTATTGAGTGTTCATACTATTGTAAGGATTCACGGATTAGTGAAAATTCCTCATACAATTATTTTGAGGAATAATAAGTAATCTATTTTAGATTTTAATTATGATAGATGCAATCATTTATAATTAAGTGATTAATAGTCCAATTCATACTTATCTATATTGAAAATTGGAATATTGGCAGGGTTGGTTCACTTTTGGGACTTTTATATTTCATTTTGATCCTTCATTTGGAAAATAATGACATAAGGTCTTGGGTTTTATTTATAGATAATGATCTTTTTTCAAAAAGTTACATCACCATTGAGTCTAAAACATCAAAATTAGCCTAGTTGTATATATAGTTATCTTTTATCAACTCTGAACGAATATCGAGGGACTGTTTAGAGATATTACTAACTTGGCTTCTACTGCTGGTGGTGTAACTTCTGGTGCATCTTCCCATTCATCATAATCTCATTGAAATATGTCAGAATTGTGGGCCTTGATGATTCCCTTCATTGCGATCACATGGTTTTGGTATGCAATTAGGATGATTATTCAGGTGACTAGCTTGGGTTGATTCATCGTGATCGTGAGGCCCAGCTACACAAGCACAATGACCTTCCAAATTGTTGGTCAACATTAACCTTAGAAATCATGAGGTGAGGTCCGCTACTAGCAAGACACTATTTATCAAACAGTATAAAAGCCTTATTATTGTGATTTTAACTCTATTTTTGAAACTCTAAGCCTTGAGAAAGGTAATTTTTTAGGGTTTCAACATTGATAATAGTGTGGCTCACTTCTAAACTCATAATTACACCATTTTCCATTGATTTTATCTTCAAAACATCATTAAATCAGGATTTTAAAGTATAGCATTGTCTTTTTACTGGTAATATTTAAGAATATTTTTCTTCACTTTGGACCTTGATTTTAACCCATTTTTGCATGGGTTTTGTCTTATAGATTCCTATAATATTAGGGAATGTGTTTTTCTTTTTTTGGAAAATTCTAGTTTTATCCTTTTAATTTTTGAACCATTTTTTTAGCCTATTGTTGACCTGGCCTAAATATTTGAAATATGGGTATAGTTAACTTTCTTTTAATATGTAGATGTTACATTTTAATATTTTAGTTGATTTTGAGGTCATTCATGAGCAAAAGGCTCTGTATTGAATCACTTTTGACTAGGATTTCATCATTTTGAGATAGGTTATACCATAACTTCTTTTAGATTGAGCTGTGTAGTTAATATATGTATAAATCATGCTATGGATTAGAAAAAATAACTATGTTGTCTATATTTAAGGATTATTTTACTGTTGTGTGTCCATGTGGGAGATTATATACTGTTGTTGTTGACTTGCGATATATGATATTATGTGTTGCCTGTGTGGAGTTTTATTTGACATGAGTGTCCTTTTCTGTGCCTTCATTATAAGGCCTATGCGGGTGCCTAATTTGTTTATTTAGGTCTTATTTAAGCATTGGTTGCTTTTATCATGATAGTCATACCTGGACTAGGGATTGATATGCAATAAATAATGTCTTACATGCATATTTATTTTAATAGTGCCAAACATTGAGTTAATAACCATGATTTGTGGATATATTGAGTTGATTTCTAGGCACACTTATATATACTTACTTGTTGATTAGATTGTATATCCTTATTTTGGCTGATTGTGAGCATTAGAACCTCATTTCATACATGTACATTCATGATACTGGCACCATGAGAAATACTATTTTATAAAGAAAATGAGACACTTTTATGAAAACTCTCTCTGTTAACATGGTCCAGACAAGAGACCCCCCCCCAAGGTCCTGCTTGGTAGTTGAGAGCTCAGTGGGTGCATACAATAAGTCATGTGATGGATTTCATCATTCATCTCATCCATATAACATTGCATTGCATTGTATATGTATCTTGATTGTTTTCCTTAGTTTACTTGACTTGTTCTTAGTTTTTGTGCGTCTTCATATATATATATAGCATTGTTGTTTCTATTTCTGTGTATTCATATATTCGAATTGTTTGTGGAGACAGTGTGACCTATCATTTTAGACTTTTCTACTTTGAGATGACATGCTTAGAGTATATTTTATTTATCTTATTTTCTACATTGCTCTATCAGCCTATGATACCTACTAAGTACAAGCGGACTATACTCACCCTTATTATTTTCTTTTAATATAGATCCTATAACGAGTATGACATGTGGAGGTTGAGATCATGCTATTGATAGGTGATATTTGAGGTTCTAGACTATTATAACATTCAGGCAAATTTTTGGATCTCACTCTATCTTACTTATGTCTTTATTTTGGACCAGAGATTGCTTTTGTACTTTTTAGTTTTATATTTTTACTTAGATTGACTTAATATTATGACACCAAGTTTTGGATGGTTTATTTATTTCTTCAAACTTACATTTATTGTATATATATGTATTTCGTAGTTGTCCTGACTTCATTCTAGAAGTCTTTATTGGGTTCATGTTGTTAGTAATTTTTGTTTCTTTCTTTCTTTATATGAATTTGGGTGATTGTCATACTTATTAAGGCTAAGTCATGATATGTACCACTATCACCGATTTTTGGGCTATGACAAATTGGTAGAGCAGCCAAGTTTACTAGTCTCATAAGTGCAAGAGCAACATGTGTAGTAGAGTCTTGCGGCTTGGTACGTAAACATTCATAGCTATATTTGAGAGGCTATAAGATATCTTTAGGATAAACTTACATATTTTAATTCCTTATTATGCAAGATATTCATTTATGATGTTCCATGGTTTCATGGCACTTTCGAGCTTAAAACTAGAAATTATGCAAGTACTTAGGTCCTTTTTGTTAAATATGATGTGGTTTTATGTTGGGTTTGCAGGAAAATATGTTGAAGAGGAGAAAAAGATGATGTAGTTTAGCTAAAAGGCTACTTATCAAACCACCTATGGGTCATAAGTGGTACTTATATTCTCTGTAGGTTGGGTCAAAATGGCATAAAGAAGGTTCTAAAAGTTTACAAGAGCCTCTGATTGCTATGAAGGCCAACTATGAGGCGTAAGTGGTACCTACAACCCTTGTAGGTACCCTTATTAGGTTGGTGATCTAAAGTTTGGAGGTTTCTCTAAGACCTACGAACCCCCTTAGGGCACGTAGGCATTACCTATGACTTGTATGTAGGGTTCAAGGAAGGTACCAACACAGTTTTCTTATTTTATTTTGGTTGGTATTTTTGGTTTTCTGATGTATCTAATAAATACACCATTGATCTTATGTTATTAATTTATGCACTTTATATGCTTAAAACGTTATATTGTGTTCTATGATACATTTTTTATCTTGGAATGCTTGTCCTTGACATTTATAATATGTAATTAATTTGAGATTTTGGTTTTTATTATAAATTTATTTTAAGATTATTCATATTCTTTCTATGATAAATTCTATGGGTGTTCGTGCAAACATGAGCAGCTAAACCTCTTAACTAGGGGTATGGGAACCCTAATGGAATAACAAAATAGAGGAAGTGTAAAGTCTTTCTTGATTGGTGTTCTTGCACGTATTGTTATTCTCTTTGTATTGATTTCCTTATGAGCAACTGTAAACACTAAAAACCCATCTGTGTTTGATAATAACTCGAGAGAGGGGATGCGATTAGGAAAAAGAGATCACAAAAATAATTTTTAAGATACCAACCTTTATCTAATTGACTTGAGATCGAGAGGAGATAGTTAATCCAGGTTCTAGGACAAGGGTTAGTAATACAATACTTTGTGACCAAGAGGAGATGAGGTAAATTTACCAAAAGGAGTAGAGATCTAGATTATGACACATACATATTAGATTCTGCCTGCAAGGCAATGAGAAAGTTTGATAAGTATGATAAGTTCATAGATTTAGGAAGTTAAGGGGAACACCATACTAGTGTTCATCTTATTTGGATTTTAACCTAAAGCATTCAAGCTTGGTTACTACTACTATTGTTCTCAGAAAATTTTCTCATTTACATTCTGCACCTTTCGACTACCTAGCAAGTTCTTGATAAAGATTTATTTTATTCCCTGTGGATTCGACCCCAACCTTTGTTGGATTCTTTATTTGATAGGACCATGTTATACTTATTAGGAGGTGTATTTTGGGTGATAGCAAATTTTAGCACCGTTGCAGGAGAATACAATTATAGATTGATTAATAACGGTTGTTGATTTTCTATTATTTATGTTGTTCGTGGGTCATACACTTGTGTATGCCAGTACTCGGAGTTAAGTCAATACTTTGATCCCACTTGAACTTGAGCTAGAGCAGACCTTGTGACAGAATCATTAGATAGAAGAACATAAGTTTGGTTTTCGGCATTATGGGATTCAAAATGACCCAAATTCCTTAAATCTATCACTTTTGTGTGGTGTTCAAGAAGCTGTGCACACCACTACTTGATTATTAGTTGTAGAGAATGTGACGTTTGCAACTACCTATCCTGTAGCTAAATAGGAAAGAGTAAGATAGGAAGAAGAGCATCGAACAATACTTGATAAAGACAGAGTTAGAAGGAATAGAGGCCAACCACCCTAGTTGTATCTAGACTTACTAGTTTTTGATGAGCCAATAGAAGACTTAGGGTATGTTGACCCAATTTAGAAGGGAGATATTATTCCTCTTGAGATACCTTGAGAGGTAAAGTTTGACATTATGAGTGCAATGATTCAGTTGCTTAATCTGAAGAATCTATTTGCTAGTTTGTTGACTTATAACACAAACATGAATATCCTGAATTTCATTAGGATTTTACCTTTGTATAATCTACCTGGGGTGAGTAGGGAAGCTTTAAGACTCAGTTTGTTCCCATTTTCTCTTTTAGACAAAATAATGTTGTTGTTAGGGGAACTACCTCATAGGTCCATTACCTCTTTGAATGAGTTGCGCACAAAATTCATGGATAGATTATTTCCACCTTCTAGAATGGTTCAGTTGAAAGATAAGATTTACAATTTCAGGGAATTGCATTCAGAGTCATTGTACAAGACATGATTAAGGTTCAAGAAGAAGTTGATGACTGTGCCTAATCAAAGAATTTCAGGGAGGAATTTTATTGAGGATTGAATTGATCCCTGAATTCAAATACCAAAGTTGTTATAGATACTATTACTAGTGGGGCTTTCATGAGCCTTTCTTAGGAGCTAGCTACAAAAATCTTAGATCGGGTCTCTAAAATTAACCAAGGATCGCATATTTAAGAGGCAAAAAGAGAAGCTGGTACTTATTCTATTAGTGCTTCCAGTGTGTAGAGAGACCTAGATGATACAGTGGCTCGAGTTGTGGCATAACAGTGGAAGGATATAAGGTTACTTACCAAGAAGTTCGCAGCTATGAATGTAGGAAAGGTGAATAAAGTGGGCACTTGATGTAAGTCTGTTAGACATGACAAGTCTGACTCTGAAGAGAAGGATGAGTATTTGGACAGAGAGATGGGATTTCTTTTAGCTAAGGGCCAAGTGTCCAATCAGGACACATAGAAATTGAAGCAAAAGAATCAAGGTTTGAACTATTACAAGGACATGTATAGGGATAAAATTAGAGATAAAAGGTGACTGGAGGAGAAAAGATGATTATAAGGAGAAGAGTAATGTGTATGCTCCATTGGGGAATCATGATGCTAATTCAAGAATAGAAGAATTACTTGCAAAACTAGTTAAGGGTTTAGAAATTCAAGAGAGTTTCCTTAGGTATATTAAGATAGATATTTTATGACTAAAACTAGAATCATATGCTACTATGATTAAGTAGCTAAAGCAACAGTTTGGTCAGATGTTGGCAACTTTATATTAGCATCAATAGGGTGCTCATCTGGGTAACACCAAATCAAAGAATAATAGTCACTGCTTATCCATCACCACTTAGAGTAGTAAGGCTATTATTGATCCTCCTATATCAGTAGTTGATGAGGTAAGGGATGATATTATTGATCTTGATAACGCACGCAAAGCTGAAACTAAAAAGTTAGAACCAAATGGTGAGACTTCAAAAAAATTAGCGAATGTTGAAAAATGAGTTGATATTGGTAAAGAAAATGGTAAGAAGGTCGAACTAGCTTAGACCATTCCATGACCTCCCCTACCTTTTTATCAAAGGTTGAAGAAAAATAAGGAAGAAGGGAAATATCAAAAATTCATGTCAATATTGAAAGAATTGTTTGTGAATATCCTTTTGTAGAAGCATTGGAGTAAATGCTCGATTATGAAAATTTCATGAAGGATTTAGTGATGAAGAAACAAACAGTGAGCTTTGAGCCTACTGATAATATACACCACTACAGTGATATTGCTTCCTGATCTATGCGATTATCAGTAGATAATTAGTTTGTCAAGAAACTAGTTGGTTTTTGTGTGATGTTTTGGTGAAGGAAACTTCCCAGTTGATTTTATGATTCAACTTCGGGTGGATTTTGATTTCCCCATCATCTTGGGAAGGCATTTCCTTGCCATGAGTAGGGCACTGGTTGACATAGAGATGGAATATAGAAAATTTAGGCTCAATAATAAACAAATTACTTTTAATATGGGTCAGTTGATTCGACAGCCAAAAGATATATGTGTGGTGTCTATGATAGATAATGTGTGGGATGATACAGTGAGTGTACCCATTAAGGAGAGACTTAGTGTAGAGTCATTAGAGGTAGTGATCATGAACTTTGATAGTGACGGTATTGATGAGTATGATGAGATGGTGAGCACTTTTGTTGGTACAAGTTCTTATTCTTGTGCACCAAAGAATCTGGATCTTAACTTAAAGAAAAGAGCTACTCCACTAGTTTGACCATCTATTATGGAGCCATCAGTCTTAAAATTGAAGTCCCTTGCTTCTCACTCGTGTTATATATTTTTAAAGGACAACAATACCTTGTCAGTTATTATTGCCTCATAGTTTCTGGATACTTAAGTGAAAGCCTTAATCTCAATATTGTGGATAACTAAATAGGTCATTGGTTGGACTATTGAAGATATTATTAAAATTCCAATCAAAATTTGCACTCATCAAATTCAGCTGGAACCAGAGTGTGTGCCAAGCATTGAGCATCAACATCATCTAAATCTATGTATGACTGAGGTTGTAAAGACGGAGATTATTAAGTTGTTAGATATAGGTGTAGTTTACCTTATTTCCTACAGCAAGTAGGTAAGCCCGATTTAGTGTGAGCCAAAGAAAAGTGGGATCACTGTGGTCTCGAATGAGAAAAATGAGATAGTAGCTATGAGACTAGTTATAGGATGAAGAGTTTTTATGGCTTATCTGAAGCTGAATACTTGGACACAGAAGGATCACTTTCTTATTCTATTTATGGACCAGATGTTAGACCATCTTTCAAGTAGAGGATGGTATTGTTTTCTTGATGGTTATTAGGGGTAAAACTAGGTTTCAATTTCCCTAAAAACCAAGAGAAGACCACTTTCACCTGTCCATATGGTACATTCTCATTCAAGAGGATGTTTTTCAGACTTTGTAATACTCTGCCTTTCATCTTATACGATATCCATTTTTTTGATATGGTAGAGGATACTATGGAGGTCCTTATGGATGATTTATCGATTATGGGTGACTCTTTTGATGATCGTTTGACCCACTTGGCTAATGCAATTCAAAGATGTGAGGAGTGCAACTTGGTGTTGAATTGGGAGAAGTATCATTTCATGGTTAAAGAGGGGATCATTTTGGGGAACAAGATTTCAAAGAAGGGAATATAGGTTGAAAAAGATAAATTTAGGTGATTGAAAAACTTCCGCCACTTATTTCTATCAAAGGTACTCAAAGTTTCTTAGGCCATGTGGGATTATATAGGCGATTTATCTAGGACTTCTCAAAATTGCAAATCCATTGTGCTAGTTGTTAGAGTAGGAGATGAATTTTGTGTTTGATGATGCTTATTCAGGGTCTTTGAGTGGCTAAAAGAGAGGTTGATTTCTACTCGTATCATTGTGTCTCCAGAATAGAATCTTCCATTAGAGGTGATGTGTTATACCAGTTGTATGGACGTAGGATCTATCCTAGGCCAAAGACGCGAGAAGATACTTTATTCTATCTATTATGTCAACAAAGCACTCAACCCCGCATAGAAAAATTATATGAATACTGAACATGAGTTACTTGCGGTGGTGTTTAATTTTGAGAAATTTTGATCCTAATTGATTGGGACCGTGGTCATTGTGCATACTGATCGTGCAAATTTGAGGTACCTTATGGAAAATTCATATGTAAAGCGTAGATTGATTTGATATATCCTACCTTGAAAATAAGTTGTCACGACCAGAGGCTGCCCCCTAGTAGCGACAATAGTGCTTATGGCCACAAATGACCACAATCTAACCCATGAGCTGGTACCTATGTGAGCACTGAACAAAATAGTAGTACATCACATGTGCGGAAGGTAAGCTGATATGATACTATGAAATTGGATACTGAAATACATATCAAAACATGTTTAAAATATCTGATGGAATACTAGAAACCAACTGTCTATCGGAAAACAACTGATAACACTAAAATGATAGACAGACTGACTAATTGATTGTCTGAAAGCCTCTAAAAATCATGAGGATTTGATGGGACAGACCCCCAACTAGACCCAACTAACTAAACATAAGAAAGCACTGAAGTAACTAAAATAAACAAATTATATCCTCGATGGATGACGACTCACCACTACTGCTATTGAGTAACACACTGAGCTGTATAAGAGCAGTCCAGAAAATGTGCATCTGAACCAATGTTACAAGACAACATAGCGCAAAAAAAAGTATGCGGTCAGTACTTTGAATGTACCGGTATATGAGATTAGGACTAGCTGGAATACATGAGGTAACTGAGAATAAATACATGAAAATGTAATATCTGAGAATGCAAGACTAAGCATAAACATATTTTTGAGATAATCTGTAATCTGAAAGACAAAAAGATGTATAACTAAATAACTAAGAATCTGTACGCTTGGTCAAGCAAACCTAAACTAAAATACACTGATTATTGTACTGACACTGTGTGAGGTATCATATAATCGACATTCCCTAATCACAGCTAATCAGGGTCCTACTTGTAATCCTAGTTAAAAGGGTGTCAATACCATTCCACAGGTACTAACACTGGCTATGTGAATCCACTAAAATGATGTCCTAAAGGACTAAGAACTTAACTGCTACTGGCAGGTGCCCTTATGAGATATGTGTCAACCCTTGACTAGCAGGTGGACATCTAAAACCTACATTGGCTATGTAGTTCTGGAACTCAGGGACTGCTACTAAAGTTCACACCCTCTACTGGCATGTGAGCCCCCATCCCTATATTTGCTAGGTGCTAAATCCTACTCCTAAATGAACAAACATTGGCGCTGGACTGAACTAAACTCGACTGAACATTATTACATAACTGATAGTGCTTATCATGATCATAAATATCTGAGTAAAAAACAAGACTCATGGTTTCACTATATTATTACTTGAAAATCTAAAATCATCTAAAAAAATGTAGGTATCGAGTGTTCATAACTCGCCATCACTAAATGACTATTAAAATACGATATCAAATTGGAAATAGTATAGTAAACAATCAAGGTTCAAAGACCCAAAGCATGGACATTTCATCCAATATGTAAGAATCATAAGCTTGAACTTGGGAATGTCTTAAACATGAAGAAACAATATGATTACATGGCTAAATTCATAATTTGGGGATTTATTCTGAAATCAATTGAACATGACATGAGAATTTCAACACTTAAAACGTGATATAACTCATTCTACTTGAAAACACTTGTAACGATAAGTTTATATTGAATTAGCAAGAGGTTAATGGACTTATTTCATCTTAAACATGTGTAAACTCATAAAGTAAACCAAAAATGGGTTTTTGGGCTCCATGGGTGAAAGGAATCCATGGATGGACATCCCACATACCTGAAGTAGAAAATTTGGGGAAATATTTTTGAAGTTTTTGATGACCTTGAGAAACCCTAGCTGCTTGGGGAAGAAGAAGAAACCATTTTCTCCTGATTCTATTTAGTAAATTGATGTATAATGATGTAATTTAAGGATTTGGGGCCTTCTATACGACCCCTTGTGAAGCCAAACCAACATGAGTTTAGCATTTAAGGGAGTGGGGAAAGACATAAAAGCCCCTGAAAAAACATTCAGAAAATTGTATTCCCAGTCGGTATGAGTAGACCTTACGACTCGTATGTTAGGGTACAACTGGAATGCTAACTCATAAGCTTGAAAGATTTCAAAGAACATCTACTGTTTTGATATGAGTCATATTTCCAACTCATAAAATTCCTATACAATTTGGCAAAGTCACTTGTAAGAGAAATGGACAACTTGGGGAACTAACACTGTTATTTATATGACTTCTCTCTTCATGAGTCATACCTTTGTATATGACTAAATACCCCCTACTCATATCACGGACAGAAATTCAAGGGGTGAACACTGATGTCCATACGACTGGGTTCATATGACTCATGCCTCTGTTGATGACCCATGGGGTCAAGTGGTACCTATAACAGAATGTTTAACATGATATACTGACTTAGGTACGAGTCCAACATAGACTTGTATAGTGGGGTACGACTGAGGATCATGAGCCATATGCTGAACAGAGACCAAACAAGATACGAGGGATTATAATATATCCTCTTAGGAACATTCATCAATGAATGAAACTGGTTAGACTGAGACTACTGAGGAAACTAAGATAACATATTGAAAATGCATGACTTGAAACATGATTACATAACTGAGTTTGAAACATGGTACATAAACTGGACTGATTTCGTGAATGCATGTAATGACATGAGATTGGTTTCGTGAACTGGACTGAGAACAGAAAAGATTAAATCTAAGGAAGATCATTACCTCAAGATGAATCTAGGTTTGCTGAAAAATATGGAGGAAACTTGGTTAGCATAGCTGCTTCTTCTTCCCAAGTAGCTCCCTCAACAAATTGATTCCGTTAAAGAACCTTAACCAAGGGAACTTCATTATTTATTAGCCTATAAATCTGACGATCAAGGATCTCAACTGGGACTTGTTCATAGGAAAGTCAATCCTTAACGTCCATATATTCTAAAGGAAAAACTACCTCTGAACCACCAATACCTTTCTTCAACAAAGAAACATGAAATACCGGATGTGCTGATGCCAAATCTGCAGGCAACTCTAACTCATAAGCTACTTTCCAAAAATGACTAAAGATTCTATAAGGCCAACATAGAGGATACTAAGTTTCCCCTTCTTGTAAAATCTCTTTACTTGCTTCATAGGCGAAATCTTCAAATAGAACAAATAACCAACCTCAAACTCAAGATCTCTTCTTTTCGCATCAGCATAAAATTTCTGACGGGTTTGGGCTATCTTCAGCCTCTTCCATAATAACTGTACTTTCTCCATCGCATCAAATACTAAATCTGTCCCTATCAAAGAAGCTTCACCTACCTCAAACCAACCAATAGGAGATCTACATCTCCTCCTATAGAGAGTCTCAAATGGAGCCATCTAAATACTAGAGTGATAGCTGTTGTTGTATGAAAACTCAATCAAAGGTAAATGGTCATCCTAACTACCTTTAAAGTAAATAGCACATGCCCTAAACATATTATCTAAGGTGTGAATGGTTCTCTCTACCTGACCATCTGTCTTAGCATGAAAAGCTCTACTGAGATAAACTTGGGTACCAAGACCCTTCTCAAAAGCCTTCCAAAAGTGAGAGGTAAACTGAGTACCTCTATCTAAAATGATAAACAATGGGACCCCATGCAATTTAACCAACTCCCTAAGGTAAAGCCTAAAAAAATTCTCAACTGAGTACGAGGTATGAACTTATAAAAAATGAGCTAAATTGGTTATTCTATTTATAATGACCCATATCGAATCGTGTTATCGATGCGTACGGAGCAACCCTTCCAGAAAATCCATGTTCACCACTTCCCATTTTCAAGTGGGGATGCTTAGCTCCTGTAAGGTACCACTAGGCCTTTGGTGCTCAACCTTGACCTGTTGACAATTTGGACACTTAAAAAAAATCCTTCAATGTACTTCTTCACACTACTACACTAATAGATTTTCTGCAAATCACGGTATATCTTAGTGGCTCCTGGGTGAATAGAATACCATGCACCATGCGTTTCCACTTAAAATCAGCTACTTTAAACCATCAACACACGAAACACTTAATCTACCCTGACAATGAAGCATACCATCTCCCCATTGGGAGAAAACTTCTACCTTCTGTTCTCTAACTGCCTCCTTCAAATCTTTTTTTTCACCTCAACAACCAATGAAGATTCCAAACCATTATGGACCTATATACTACCCTCAATTGATTCAACCAAACGAACACCTAATCTAGCAAGTTATGAACCTCACTGACTAACTTCTTCTTATCTTACTCCATATGAGAAACGCTGCCCATAGACAACCCATTAAGGGCATCTATCACTACATTGTCCTTGCCCGAATGATATAACACACTCATATCATAATTTTTTAACAACTCAAGCCATCTTCTCTGATGAAGATTCAAATCTTTTTACTTGAATATGTACTATAAATTCTCATGGTCAGTGAATACATCAACATAAACCCCAAATAGGTAATGTCTCAAAATTTTAAAAGTAAAAAGAACAACTGCCAACACAAGATCATGGGTAGGATAATTCTTTTTATGGGATTTAAGTTGTCTAAAGGTGTAGGCTATAACCTTGCCTCTCTGCATAAAAACACAAACAAGGACAACTTTGGAAGCATCACAGTAAACTACAAATCCATCTGAACCATCTAGCAAAGTCAAGACTGGAGCGAAAGTTACTCGAGTCTTCAACTCCTGAAAAATATTGTCATATGAATCGGACCACTAAAATTTGACTTTCTTCTGAGTTAATCGAGACAAGGGGGATCAAATATAAGAAAATCCTTCAACAAAATACCTGTAATATCCAGCCAAACCCAAGAAACTCCTGATCATATCCAATAGAGATATCGGTCTGGTCTAGTTCCTCACTGCTTTGGTGTTTTGAGGGTCAACTCTAATACCATCACTGGAAATAATATGGCCAAGAAAAGCTACTAATTATAGGCAAAATTTGAACTTACTAAATTTGGCTAACAACTAATGACCTCTAAGGGTCTGTAACATAATTCTTAGATGGTCTGCATGATCATTCTAACAACTGGAAAAGATAAGGATACCATTAATGAAGACTATGAAGAACATGTCCAAGTACTATTTAAATACCCTATTCATAAAGTTCATGAAAGCTACAGGGGTATTCATTAGTCCAAAAGACATAACTAGGAATTCAAGTGACCATATTGAGTTTTAAAAGCTTTCTTCAAAATGTCACATTCTCTGACTCTAAGATGATGATAGCCGGATATGAGGTCTAAATTAGAGAAATAACTAGCACCTTGAAGTTGGTGGAACAAGTCATCAATTCTGGGGAGTGGATACTTAATCTTGATAGTGACTTTGTTCAACTAACGATAGTCGATGTATATTCTGAGAAAATCATCTTTCTTACGCACGAATAAGACTGGAGCACTCCATGTAGAAACATTGGGCCAGATGAAACCTTTATCTAAGAGATCACTTAACTATTCTTTAAACTCCTTAAGCTCAGCTGGAGCCATTCGTAAGGTAGAATAGAGAAAGGATAGGTATCTAGAAAGAGATCTATTTCAAAGCCAATTTCCCTTTCGGGAGAAACTCCAGAAAGATTTTTAAGGAACACATCTGAAAATTCCCTTACCATTGAATCTGACTCGAGACTTAAAGTTGTAGAACTACAGTCTTTCAGTCGATCAAGATGGTAAACACACCCTTTAGATATTATTTTTCTTGCTTTAAGAGAAGAACCAACCTGACCCCTAAGCACTAAAGTATTAAACCTATATTCAATGACTGGTTTATTGGAAACTAAAACTGAATCACTCTATTTCTATAATCAACTGATTCATAGCATGAGTGGAGCCAATCCATGCCAAGAATGACATCAAAATTGGTCATCTCTAACTCTACAAGATGAATTGAGGTAATTTTTAAGATATCGTGATCGGGCTATTTCTGTATACCCATCTAGCTATAATAAATTTACCCACTAAGGTAGACACTGAGAACAACTTGACTAATAATTCAAGACTGACATCAAAATTTATGGCTATATAAAGAGTTATAAAAGAAAGTGAAGCTCTGGGATCTAACAATACATAAACATGAAGATGGAAAACCTGTAACACACTTGTAACCACATCAAAAGAACTTTCTTGATCATGCCGAGTCTGGAGTGCATACAACCTATTCTAATGTTTCCCACTAGTGGTACTCGAAGTAGCATCCTACTGAGTCAGGCAACCAGCTGAAGCTGAAGAACGATTGGATTGACCCTGCTGACAAGTTTTTGGGCAATCCCTGAACCTATGACTTGGCTTGACACATCTAAAAACCCCATCACTACCAATTTTACACTCACCCTGGTGATCCACTGTTCACACTACCTGGGACTTAGAGCCTTGTGTTCTATCCCTAGTGTCTTGATTGAACTTAGGAACTAGCACATTAGCTAATGATGGAGATGGGACTGAAAATTTCTGATGAAATTAATAACGATTACCACCTTTTACCATTGGTCGAGAAAAGTTTAAACTAATTTTTTCCCTTTTATTGTTTTTCTCTTTCTCCCTAAGATTCTCTTTCTCAATCTGCTGAGCATAAATCATAAGTCTATATAGGTCCATCTGCTTAATCAACATGGTGTTCCTACACTCTTTGACCAAACTATTAGATACACCAAATAAAACTTACTCATTCTAGACCTATTGTCTACAACCAATGTAGAATCATACCTCACTAACTAAGTGAACTTAAGAGAGTAATCCTTTATGCTCATATTACCCTACTTCAAATTGATAAACTCCCGAACCTTATCTTTCCTCAACTTTAATAGAAAGAACCTGCCTAAGAAAACTATGGAAAAATCCTTTCACTTTACCGACCCTGTATCAACACCATGGTCTTCCTTCACTAGTTAAACTAGGTGTGAGCTACATCCTACAACTAGTATGTAGCAAACTCTCCAATCTCACTCAAAGTGATGCCCATAATATTAGTCACTTTCTGCACCATATCGAAAAACTCATATGAATCCTCCTTAAAATTAGATCCTAAACACAATAGGGGATTTATTCAAGTGAAATTTTGAATCCTAACTATAGTTGTATTTTTCACTTGATTGGCTAGGGCAATAGCCTGTTGGTTGTTCTGAGCAGCTATAGAATGGGCTAGGGTAGTAAAAGTGGCCTTGAATTTAGCGTGAGAGGCATGCTCATTCAGGGGATCTTTCTAAATAGGCGGTGGTGCAGGTTGATCCCCATTCCTTCTATCATTATTTCTTTAGTAAGGCATTATATATAAATAGAATGAAAGAAGAGTTATAAAGAGAGCTTTAATAGAGCTCATGCTCTTTTGCATGATATGAACAATGGAAGAAAAGAAACTTTCCTAAAACATTTCATAGCCTCTTGAACACAAGTGTGGCATGCTTCATACTCATTGATGTATGAGCTAATGCTAACACATTTGAGGCTTTTAACTAGAAATAATTGTAAGGTCTTAAGAAAATTTTGTTATTTTTGATTGTTTTCTCTTTGATAATGCAGGAAAGTCAATATGCAAGAAAACCAAAGACAATAAGAGCAAAAGAGGTAAATTAGGAACATGTGTCCATGAATGTGTAGTTGACGACTTGTCTGATAAGTCATCAAATTTGTGATAACTTATTAGATTCATTATCAGCTATATACAGTGGGGAAAGTTGGAGAAGAGTGTGAGACATCCCCTGATAAGCCATTAGGTGTATGATAAGCCGTCAAGAATGTCATCAGCCTAAGGTAGAGATCATGAAAGTGGAAGAGGAGATGATGACATTTCTGATAAGTCGCCAAACTTCTGATAAGCCAGTAGGAGTTACCATCAGCGTAAGGCAGAAATCATCAAACTTGGAGGAGGAGCTGACGACAATGTCTGATAAGTCGTCAGACTCCTGATAAGGCATCACACTTTGTCATCAATTGTGAGAGAAAAAGTTGTATTCTAAGATTTGATTCCTAATTTAGCTCTTGGTATTTAAGGGACAGTTCTTAGGTTTTATTGGAGGGAGACATTCATCTTGAACTGCACAACATTCATTGATTGAACATAAACTTACACTATTTCCTCTCTAGTTTTCTCTGGAACTTTACAATTAATTTTTGAGAGATTGTTATCATAATTTTCTTGGGATTTCTACTGCGATCTAATCTGAGAAACATTTGTTGATATTCATTATTCTATAAGTTATCATTTATCAAATTATGAATATAAATTGTCTTGTTGGTTTTTAAATTATGAGTAGCTAATTTCTTTAACCCGGGTTGTGGGATCTATGGGTTTGGTTTTGTAAAGTAACTAGGTGTTCAAGATTCTAAAGGCAGTAGGAACTCTTTTGTAATTCCTCTGTTTTACATATTGTCTATTAGTTGCAAATGATAGGTCATGCCTACAAGTAATTTGCTTGAAATAAGAAATCAACCCTAGTAGGAAGTGAATTATCAACAGGGACTTGGAAGCATCAAGCTTTCATTTAACAATTAATGTCGTAACAAGGTTAATTAACTTGAGACAAAATCCTGTTATGAAATATAAATTCACTAAGTTAGAAAGAATTAGGTAATTAAATGTCAAAATAAGTTGAGAAATATTTAGACATTACTTTAACAAGGATAATCTGCTATTCCTACCTACCACGAGAATTTTGAACCGTTACTAGTGTCTGCCAAATATCAACACTCATAGTGAACACAAATCTGGTTTATCATATAACATTGATTACAAACACTAACACTGAATGGAGAAATAATTACTGTTACCCTTCAAAAAAAACCCCATTTATAGGAAACTGCTAACTATCAGTTGATTGACTTATGAATAACTCAAATTAACACCATATTCCCTATGGGATTCGACCCCAACCTAGTTGGGTTATATATTTGACAACGACCGCTTACTCTCTCATAAGAGAGGTATAGTTTGAGCGTTATCCAAAATAGCACCATTGTCGGGGAATACAGTTGTAAATTTAAGTTTGTATGCGCTAATTGACTGTTGGTCAAGTATTCTAATATTACGTTTATTTTTTTTTTGTTTATTACGGGAACATAGATGTGTATGCCAAAAACTAGAAGTTCAGGATAAACATTTTTACCATTCAATCTGGAACCCCAACTGATCAGCAGAATGGCAGACCCACAGGAAGCTGACAGGTTTGCCACCTTAGCTAGATCTCAGGTTAATCTGCAGAATAACGATCAACAAGCCCATCATATGAATCCAGATGATGATGACTTTGGAGATAAGGAATTGTTGAATCCTGTTAATTTAAGGCGAGCCGAGGAGGTAGCTACACTAGTGAACAGAAATGTAAATATAAATTGTTCCTTCAGGGTAAGACCTGATACCAAGCCGTGCAATTTGATCCTATTGAGGATGATGATGGAATGGATGGATCTAGTGCTACTTGATCTATTATTCCCCCACATGTAGCACCAGGAGCGAAGTTTAATATTACAAGTACTATGATTCAACTCCTTTATCTAAAGGGGTTTTTTGGTGGCCTTCCTGGGAATCATCCTAACATTCATTTGGTGAACTTTGTCACCATTTGCAAATTATTTGATAACCTAAGAGTGGGTCATAATGATATCCGTTTGAGATTGTTTCCATTGTCTCTGTCTGGGGAGGTAACACTCTGGAGGCAATTGAAAGAGGCTTTCCTAGAAAGGTTCTTTCCACCTTCCAAGTGGGTGCAGTTGTAGGATAAGATCAGTAATTTTAGATAGCTCAAAACTGAAGCCCTTCATGAGACCTGGGAGACATTTAAGAAGAAGCTGATGCAGTTCCTGAACCATAACATGACAGATATTCACCTGATAGAGACTCTTTATCGGGCTTTGAAATCTATCTCGAAGCTAGTTATTGATAATGCTGCAGGGGGATCATTTATGGATCTTACTCATAAAGCGGCATTGAAGATGCTTGATCGGATGACCAAACAAAGTAGACCTTGGCATACTAGGGATTCTATGGTAGCAAGCCCTACTATGTCTGTTGGCATGACTGCAGAACATTGGAAGAAAGAGGAAGAACATGATCAAGACATGGCATACCTGAAGACGCGGATGGATTTATTAACTAAACACTTATTATCTACAAAGACTGAAAAAGTGAAAGCTGTTGCATCACAGGGTAAAGATGATTCTAATTTGAAAGAAGAAGCTAACTATTTGAATAACCAAGGGGTTTTTTAGGCAATAGCCAAGAAAATCTAGGTCGAACTTATTCTGGTAAGGCTAAATAAAATGATCGGGATCAAGGAAATTAGAAGAGAAAGAATGCTAGAAGTAGGTTGTATGTACCTCCCAGAAGCATAGATAATATGGCAACTAGCTTTGGTAAGATGTCCATGGAGGACATGATAGAGAAATTGTTAAAGGGAGTTGAGGCTATTAACTCTGGGGTGACTACCATGAAGACCGATTTATCTTCTATAAGTCAGTTGGCAAACTGCACTCTAATTTGATCAAACAGTTGGAACAACAAATGAGCTAACTTTCTACAGCATTGAATTGGAGAAAAAGTGGAACGCTACCAAGTGATACAATTCGGAACCCTCAAAATGATGGTTCGAGCATGGCTATTACCACACAGAGTGGTAATTTTTTATCAGGCCCTTATCTGGGCAAAGTTGTTAATGATGTGGTGAACAAAAAAGATGTTGATCTTGAAGAAGGTAATCTAGTAGAGTCTGAGAAGCTAGATAGCATTTATATCCCTTCCAATCATCAACAGGTTGATGAGGTGATAAAAGGGAAAGAGAAGAAAAAGAAAGTAGTGGTGAAAACTCTCCCAAAATTACCATTTTTATTTCCTCGAAGATTGAAAAAGAAGGTCGATGATACAAAGTTTAGAAAAATGTCAAAGCAGCTAACAGTGAATGTGCCTTTGGTTGAGGCACTTGAACAAATGTCAGTATATACTAAATTTATGAAGGATCTTGTGACAAAGAAAAGAGCAGTGAGCTACATACCGGTGGATATTCTCCCTCATTGTAGTGCTATTTCTACAAGGTCCTTGGCGCAGAAGAAGGTAGACCTAGGAGAGTTCACTATTCCTTGTATGATTGGATCTCTGGAATTTTCTAAGGCCTTATGTGATGTAGGAGCGAGCATTAATTTGATTTCATTAGCCTTTTATAAAAAGTTGGTTTTGGGAGACCCTACACCTACCAACATGAGACTAGTTATAGCGGACAGGTCTATGAAAAGGTCAATCGGCATGCTACATGATGTACTTATAAAAGTTTCTGATTTTGTATTTTCTACTGACTTTGTGATCCTTGATTTTGAAGTAGACTTTAAGGTGCCCATAATTTTGGGCAGACCATTCTTAGCCACTGGGAGAGTGATAGTTGACATGGAGCTGAATGAGCTCAAGTTTAGGCTCAATGAAAAATAAGCAAAATTTCAAATGCACCCATCTATGACACATCAAAAGGAGATGAGTGTTTTCTCAGTCATGGATGTGTTCTATGAGGATATGAAAGAGGTATCAACAAAGTGTCTTGATGAATTACGAGTAGTCAAGATGACCGAGTTATGCCGCAATACTAAATCGGGCGCTATTGGGAGGCAACCCAAAATTTTTATATTTAACGCAAGTTATTTTTATTTATTTAGATGGTAAGTATAATGAACTAATGACGTATTAGGGTATTTAACCCTTAAAACTAACACTTTAACCCCCAAACCCTTAAATTTCAAGCTTCCCTTTTCTATTACAACTCTCCAACTTCCTTTTTCAACTATAAAATCAAAACTCCTCTCATAATCTCCTCACTTGCAAGCACATTGTTAGAGAGTTCGGGCTTAAATCTAGTGTTCAACTTTTACTTCCAGATTCTTCTGTCTAGGTAATAATTCTTGAATCCAACTTAGTAAAAACATATTTTTGATCATTGAACTTGGGATAGTACTCAAAATAAACATGAAATTGTAAAAATATCATAGTTCTTGAAATATATACTACCTAAACTTGGTTGAATTTAATTGGATGCTTGAATTTTGTTATGGGAAGCCAGTGATCATAAATACAAATAGAAGTAGAAGTTGAATATTGCGAATAATATGTGAAATACCTATGAAAATTAATTTGTTACCTTTTGTAGTACTTGAAATTGGTCTAAAAATTGAAATTAAATCTGTGTAGGGTGAAACTATTAGAGAAGATCTGACTTGCTCTCAAAGGGGAACTTATGAAGCTACTTACAAGCCTCATAAGTAGTACCTACAAGCCAGTAGATGTCCTTGTAAGTAACAAACTTGAATCCCTAAACCTTTAAGGCTTTGTCCAGTACCTACGATGGGTACTTACAACCCCTATAAGTACTATCTATGTCTCGTAAGTAGGTGTCATAGGTATCCCCTTCCTTGGGTGGTCAATTTTTTTCTAAATTTTTATTCTAGTTTTGTGTTTCAATAACTAAAAAATTCCTTTTCAGGTACTATGGCACCCAAAGCTTCTCCAAATAAGGGAGTTCAGTCTAGGTTATGCAATGAGTTTTCTGAGTGGAGTGGTTCCGTTGAGGAGTATCACAAGAGCTCAGACAGAACACTATTGGTCCCATGCTAGACATGAGGTAGGTCATCGAGGCATTCTATAGCTATAGTAGTTGTTAGTATGTTGGACTCTTAGCCCACACACCACAGGCACCACGGCTAGACCACAGACTTCACTATCACTCTTTGTTTGAAGTGGGATGCAAATGAAGTCACCCAATACTTTACCACCACACTATTAAAATTATAATTTGAGAGAGGATAATTTAACTTTTGGTTTAGATAAAAAGGTTGATTCAGGGTCAGGTTAAGGTTTTAAGTAGAAAGAAGATGTAGTCGGCTCCCATAGAAGGGGTCGAAGTCCGCATCTGGCTTAGCTGAAGTGAGGCTACATTAGGATTAGCTACGTCGTCATCTGATAAGGGTGCTTATGAAACTCTAGTTCCACAAGATATCTCATCAACTTCAGCTCAGGGTATTCAGATTGCTTCTCAAGGTACTCAAGCCATAGCTTCACCACCTTCTTCTTAGGAGTCTGACTCCACACATATCTCTGCATTGCCCATAACTTGGATTCATCTTAAATGGTGTAATGAGAGAATGCAATTATTTTATGATAGACATAGTTTTATCACTAAATAAGGTTTACCTCGATGAAGTATTGTGGTGAGGTCATGATAAAGTTGGCTAATTTAGCAAGAGATCCGTACCTGTAGACTTCTTTTTAGAGATATAAACTTCAGTGGATAACCCAGTTATTTGGTTCATATAGCTTGGTAATTATTCAAGAGTTCTATGCCTCCCATGCATCACTAGTATATTTGGTTATCCTAACTGAGGGTAGAGTAGTTGACCATCCCCAACTAACCTATACTTTAGTCAGGGGCAATAGAGTTGATATTTTTTAGTTGGAAGTCCGATGAGTGTTATTTAGGCTAGAATATGTGGGGAAAACCATGGTAGATTAGTTCAATTATCATATGGGATAGCATTGGTTAGGTGTTATTTGAGGGATGCTGAGCATAGAACGTTGGGATTTGAATTGGATAGATGGGTAGCCCTACAAATAGAAAATTAGGCACTAATACTTGGTAAGTTATGGGAAAGGGTGATATTAAGAAGGCATAATTGTACTTTACAGTGAAGTTTTGGTGGATAATGGTAACTCATTGTATGCATCTGACTTTCGCAGATAAAATTTTCATCTGGGATAGTGTAGTGTTTATTGCCAGCATGATTGTTGGTTATGATATTAATTTCACAAGGTGGATCCAGACTAAGATCCATGAGAGAGCATTTAGTGAGTTCACCGACCTCTCTTTCCCATGTTAGATGCAACTATTGTCTGATGCGGATGGAGTGCCACTTATTCAAGAGTGGATAAGTGGATTGAGGTTACCCATATAATATATGTTGGCATGATTAAGGGTGCATACAACTTATTCCTTACACATCGAGCACATCCATCTTTTTCTTCTAGTACAACCCATTTTGAGGGGCTTTCTATACTTGACTAGCATATTGAGAGGCTAGGTATTAGTATGTATATAGATCTGAGTAGTCATAGAGTTGAGCCTACTACTACAGGCGATGAAAAGGCTATATGTACATCCGTACCAATTATGGCCTCCACATTGTCCCCTAACTCAATAATTACAAGGTTTGTTAGTGTGCCATATTGTAATGCCCCAAAATGTTACACGATACTCATGACCCCGAAGGACAATAAGCTAACCCTCGACTGATATCTATACCTGTACACTACATAATATAACATGATAATGCGCAAACATGCACTAAAAGACCATAAGGTTCAATACTGAACAACGTTCGAAAAATAAAACATCTAAGTGGGGTAATAGAATACCCAAAACAAAACTAAAAATATAGAAATCCGAAACATGATAGTCTGTATCTAGCCTAAAAGCCTATAATGTCTAAATAATCTAAATAAGGAGTTGATGGGACATGTCCCCAACTAACTCCAACTAATAAGATAATCAATAAGATAGTGAAGAAATAATTATGCCCTCGAAGGATGAGGACTCACTTTGGACTCTAACTGCGGAAATTGGAATCTACTGCTGATCTGGAATTTGTGTATATAAACCTATGGTGTAGCATAAAAAGAAAGCACCATAGTGCAAATACGTTAGTAAAATGGAATATACTGAGTATAAATGTGAGGTAGGCTATATGTAAGAGTTCACATGCATGACTATCACTAACTGACTATCTAACATGAATGTGAGAGTACATGCATAAATACATAACTGTAACTGATAACATGATAACATGATTACTAGGTCTGAATACTGGTAACCTCATATATTTATAACTGATAACATGAGTGACTATATCTGACAGTTCTAAATTTTGTAGAACTATCTGAGTTCCATTACTAAGACTGATTGACTATATCGGATAGTCCTAATTCTGTCACATGAAACTGTGGGAAGTAGTTATCTAACCAACATATCCCTGATATGCCATTATGGCTGAGTTGGGGTCTAATCTGTAACCCTAATTGGAAGGATGTCAATACCACGCCACTGGTAAGGACAAGCTGTAGGTAACCCTCATCTGATAGTGTCCCCTATACGAGAATAGTAGGGGCCTAGTCTGACAGTGCTTATCCACCTCATTAACCATCATCGACACTGTTGATGTCTCAAACTATGCTGGCTATATAGTTTTGGAATGCAAGAATGACTTCTAAGGATCACACCCTCATCTGATAGTGTGTGTCACCATCCTTGGGTTCACTCGATGCTAGTTTATACTCCCATCTAAACGGACACTACACATGATTTACTAAACTAAAAATGAGCTAAATTTCTAAATTTTCGTTGACTGATGGAATACTACTGATATCTGACAATTGACTGAGGACATGCGATCATGGAGATTTTCCTAAGTCATAAGACTGTCTGAAGTCTAAGGATTCATAGCGTGACTGAGAGTATCGTGAAAACATGACATGTCTCTAAGCACACAACTAATGTTTCGGGTACAAGTACCCCTAGGACAAAATAGAAGGAAATTGACAAAGCACGACTTTCTTGAATATATAATAATCATCATAATACATTTACTGAAGCATTTCATCAAACATGTGATAGGCATAAGCTTGTACATACATGGGGATTTCATGATATCATGTTAATTAGACACTTTTCCTTTATCTAGGCATTTAATCAAACACATGGTAGGCATAGAATGTGTAAACAACATCATACAACAATTACCTGTCATGACTCAATTCTAATTTAATCATTGAGGGGTTTAGTCATAGGATTTCATGAATCTATACCTATACAAATCAACCCATATGGAATTTTGCACTCATTCATGGAATACAATTCAATTACTCATTATCAACATGAACAAGAGCAGCCAAATCATGTAATTCATAAGAAAATCCATAACTTGAATTTAGAAAAGAGATTCTTGGGGTTCATGGATGAAAGGAGTCCATGAATGAACACTATGCTTACCTGGGTTATGATTCTTGATGTTCTTGAACTTGGAGAATTAGAAATCCCTTAGTTCTTTAAGAAGATTGGATTTTGTTTTTGGAGACTAATGTTAGAGAAACCCTAATATTGGTTATGAAGTAATAATGAACCAAATATCTAAAATCATATAAAATTCGGTATATATATAGATGGGTGGTAAATGACCAAAATACCCTTTTTAAAAATGGCTTTAATTTGATGAATCAAGACCTGCGATGACTCATGTGATGGTCCATCGCTAAAGTGACGGTTAATCATTTTGACCATCGTACATAGACTAGGGAAGGGGCTTACGGCCTAAGTAGCGATGGCTTGGGCAACGGTTCATCGCAAGATCGATGGTCGGTAAACCTACCCTTCGCACCTTATTAATAAGGTGGCCTTATTTTTTCCCTTGAGATGGTCGTGGTCAATGGTCCTTCTGCCTCACCATCGTACCTGGGCGGTTTTTACTACCTTCTGTATTTTGGCCATAACTTTCTTCTCTGATATCGTATTTTGATGAAATTGGTGTCGTTGGAAAGCTAATTCAATTTCCCACTTGAAAAAAAGTGAAAGTCTTGAAAATACCATATGTACAAAGGTGGATTAATTTTTCAAAGTAAGTTTCTAACATTCTTGAGATGATTTCAAGCTAGGAAAAAGTATGGGGTATTACAATATCTCCCCCTTGAGAACATTTGTCCTCGAAGGAGACTTAGTGAGGGGAAATAATAACCAACGTATATACTAAAAATGAATACTGAAACATGATCTCATGAATGACATAACTGATAACTGAACATGTTATACTGAACATGCATATCTGATGCATGTGAAACTAATTCATGAATGCATGACTCAGTGTTTTGATGAACTAAGTTTCTCACAATGAGAATGCATGTCTGATGCATAATTATATAACTGAGCTGATACATAAATGTATGACTGAATGTGCAATGGTACTTAATACTAAATTTATGATCAGAACATGAACATGAAACTGAATACCAAGTTAGTGATTAACATAGAACATGAAACTCAATAATCTTAAGGAGAACTGTTACCTTGAGCTTGGTCTGAGTTGGCGGAGAAGAGGTGAGGATAGTTAGTACACATGTCTGCTTCTGCTTCCCAAGTAGCTCTCTCGATGGACTGATTTTGCCAAAGAACCTTAACTAGAGGGACCTTTTTGTTCCTCAATCTACGAATCTTATAGTCTAAGATTTTGACTAGTATCTCTTCATAAGAGAGGTTGTTATGAACATCAATGCTTTGAATAGTGACTACTACTGATGGGTCACCTGTACACTTCTTAAGCAAAGAGATATAGACGACTGGATGAACTGAGGCTAGATCTGAAGGCAATTCAAGCTCATAAGCTACCTTTCCAAAATGACTGAGAATCTTAAAGAGACCGATATATCCGGGACTGAGCTTTCCCTTTTGCTGAATCTCTTCACTCTCTTCATGGGAGAGATCTTTAGATAGACATGATCACCGATCTCAAACTCGAGATCTTTTCTACGAACATCTGCATAAGACTTCTATCAGCTCTGAGCAGCCGGAGTCTTTCTCTGATCAACTTGACTTTCTCTAAGGCATCGAATACTAATTCAGGACCTATGACTAAGGCCTCACTAACTTTGAACCAACCAATTGGAGATCTACATCTCCTACCATAGAGAGCTTTGAATGGATCCATCTGAATACTGTAATGATAGTTGTTATTGAATGCAAATTCAATCAAAGGCAAGTGGTCATCCCAACTACCCTTGAAATCAATTACAAATGCACATAGCATATCTTCTAGATTTTGAATGGTCCTCTATGTTTGACCATTTTTCTGAGGATGTAAGGTTGTACTGAGATAAACTTAGGTACCAAGACCCTTTTGGAATGCTTTCTAGAAATGAGAGGTGAACTGGGTACCTCTGTCTGAGATAATGGATAACAGAACATCGTGTAATCTGACCAACTCTTTAATGTAGAGTTTGGTATAATCATCTGCTGAATAAGAGGTATGAACTTGGAAAAAATGGGTTGATTTGGTCATTCTGTCTATAATGACCCAAGCTAAATCATGCTAATGACGAGTTCGAGGTAAACCCATCATGGAGTCCATGTTCACAACTTCCCACTTCCAAGTAGGAATATGAACTCCTACATAGGACCACTAGGCTTCTGATGCTCTATCTTAACTTGCTAACATGTGGAGCACTTAGCCACAAGCTCTATGACATCTCTCTTCATCCCACACCACCAATAGATCTCCCACAAGTCAGGGTACGTCTTTGTGGCCCCTAGATGAATAAATTAATGCGCACCATGTGCTTTTGCATAAATTCACTGCCTTATGTCATCTACGTCTAGAACACAGAGATGACCTTGACAACGATTTTTATCCTTGGGAGAAAACCTCTACTTTTTTATCCTAAACTGATTTTTTCAACTTGACAAGGATGGGATCTCTATCTTTCTTTTATTTTACCTCAGAAACTAGAGATGATTCTGAACTACTCTACACACATACATCACCCTCTGAAGAATCGACTACGCGAATGCCTAGTCTGGTAAGCTGATGTACTTCTTGAGCTAACTTCTTCTTACTATCCTCAACATGAGAAACACTACCCATGGAAATCTACTAAGAGCGTTGGCCCTAACATTGGCCTTTCTCGGATGATAAAGGACACTCGTATCATAATCTTTCAAGAGCTCTAACCACCTTCTCTAACGAAGATTGAGATCTTTCTAAGAAAAGACATACTGAAGGATCTTATGATCTGTGAACACATCTACATGAATACCGTATAGGTAATGCCTTCAAATATTCAAGGCAAAGGCTACGGCTGCTAACTCGAGATCATGAGTAGGATAATTCTTCTCTTGGGGTTTAAGCTTTCTGGAGGCGTAGGCTATGACCTTACCATGTTGCATGAGGACACAAGTGAAACCTACTCTGGATGCATCAAAATATACAACAAACCCATCTGAACCATCTGGAAGAGCTAATACTAGAGCTGAGGTAAGTCGAGTCTTCAACTCCTGAAAACTCTTCTCGCAAGGATCTGACCACTGAAACTTAACCTTTTTCTGAGTCAATCTGGACATAGGGGTTACAATAGAAGAAAATCCCTTAAAAAACCATCTGTAATAGCCAGCCAAACCCAAGAAACTTCTAATATCTGATAGAGAGATAGGGTGAGGCCAGTTTCTTACTACTTCAATCTTTTAAGGATCTACTCTAATGCCATCACCAGAAACGATATGACTAAGGAATGCTACTGACCTTATCCAACATTAGCACTTACTAAATTTGGCGAATAACTGATGATCTTTGATATTCTGAAGTACAGTCCTGAGATGGTCTGCATGATCTCGCTCACTATGAGAATAGACTAGGATATCATATATGAAGACTATGATGAACATATCCAAGTACTGCTTGAACACACGGTTCATCAAGTCCATGAAAGTTGCTGGGGCATTGTTAAGACCAAATGACATAACTAAGAATTTGAAGGGACCATACCGAGTATGAAAATTTGGTTTTGGGATGTCACATTCTTGAACTCTGAGCTGATGATAGCCGAATCTGAGGTCTATCTTGGAGAAATAACTGGCAGTCTGAAGTTGGTCAAACAAGTCATCGATTCTGGGAAGAAGATACTTGTTCTTGATTGTGACCTTGTTGAGTTGACGGTAATTAATGCACATTCTGAGAGAACCGTGTTTCTTGAGCACGAATAATACTGGGGTGCCCCATATGGAAATTTTGGGTTCGATGAATCCCTTATCTAAGAGATCCTTCAACTTTTCTTTTAGTTCTCTAAGTACTATTGGTGACACTCTGTATGGCGGAATAGATATGGGCTGAGTATCTGGAAGGAGAGCAATGCCGAAGTCTATTTTCCTTTCAGGAGGAATTCCTAGAAAATCTTTGGGTAAGACATCTGAATATTTATTTACAAATGGAACTAATTCATGACTGGGAGTTTTGGAACTAGAATCCTTAACATGAACAAGATGATAGACATATCACTTAGATATCTATTTCCTTTCTCGAAGGTTGGAAAACACCTGACCTCTGAAATCTGAAGTACTACCCTTCCACTCTAGGATGGGTTTATTCGGAAACTGAAATTGGACTATTTTGTTTTTTCATTCGACTATGGAAAAACAGGAATGAACCCAATTCATACTGACAATGACATTAAAATCAGTCATCTCTAATTCGACTAAGTCTGCTGAAGTGACTTTTTGAAATATCATAACTGGGCAGTTCTTGTATACCCACCAAGCTATGATGGTTTTACCTACTGGGGTAGAGGATAAAAAGGGCTCTACTAGAATTTTGGGACTGATTTTGCTCTACTAGAATTTTGGGACTGATTTTGAAATCAACTACTATATAAGGAGTAACAAAAGACAAGGAGGCTCCTGGATCTAGCAAAGTGTAAACATGCACATGAAATATCTATAACATACTGGTAACAACATTAGAAGAATCTTCCTGGTCTTATTGAGTTTGAAGAGCATAAAGACGATTTGGGCATTGCCCACTAGTAGCACTGGTGTTGGTACCCTGCTGATTTAGGTAACCGTACTGAGCTGAGGAGCGAAGATGACTCTGATAACCTGACTTAGGGCAGTCTCTGACTCTGTGGCCTGGCTTTACACAACTAAAATAGACATCGCTGCCAGCTCTGCAAGCATCCTTGTGGCTCTTACCATAAGTCTGACAAAGGGGATTAGTTTGGGCACTGCTGATACTACCCTGAGACTTAGATCCTTGCACCCTATCTCTAATCATAGAAGCTGGAGCACTGGATGAAGAAGGAGATGGAATTGATGACTTAGGGAGAAACTGAGAACAATTGCCTTTTTCTGACTTAGGCTGGCTGAAATTAAAGCTATATGTCCTAGCTTTCTTATTTTATTTTTCCCTCTGCTTAATCTTCTGCTCATCTATCTGCTGAGCATGGGTTATAAGCCTAGCTAAAGTTATGTCACTATTTAGCATGGTAAATCTGCACTCATTTACCACGTTATTATTTACCCCTAAAGTGAACTTACTCATCCTTTCCCTACTGTCTGCAACCAAATAAGGGGCATATCTGGCTAATTGAGTAAACTTAAGAGAATACTCTTTTTCGGTCATAGTGCCCTGCTTGAGGTTGATGAATTTTAGAACCTTAGCCTCTCTAAGATCTTGGGGAAAGAATCTGTGTAAGAATATAGTGACAAACTCCTCCCACTCTATAGTACATGCATCATCTGACCTCTCTGACTTCCATTATTTGAACTAAGTATGAGCCACTTCCTGCAACTGATATATAGCTAGCTCATTACTCTCAACAGTAGTCACCCCATGATGTCGATCACCTTCTGAACCTGATCTATGAATTCCTAAGGGTCTTTATCTACTTTAGACCCAAGGAAGGTTGGAGGATTCATTCAGGTTATGTCCCAAATTCTAGCTGCGAATGATTTGGCCACTGGATTAGAAAGAATAACTATTAGTAGTTCATTCTGAGCGGCAACTGATTGAGCAAGAGTGGTGAATAACTGATATAAATGATAACATGAGTGATGGTATTTAACAGTCCTAAATTCTATAGAATTATCTGAGTACTATTAAAAGGCTAATTGACTATATCTGACAGTCCTAATTCTGTAACATAAAACTGTGGGAAGTAGTTATCTAACAGATATGCCCCTAATATTCCATTATAGTTGAGTTGGCATCCAATCTGTAACCCCAATTAGAAGGGTGTCAATACCGCATCACTGGTAAGGATAAGCAGTGGATGAACCTCATATGATAGTGTCCTCTATATTAGAATGGTGGGGCGCCTGTCTGACAATGCTTATCCACCTCATCAACCCTCATTGACAGTATTGATGTCTCAACCTATGTTGGCTATATAGTTCTAGAATGCAAGGATGACTACTAAGGATCACACCCTCATCTGATAGTGTGTGTCCCCATCCTTAGGTTCACTCGGTACTAATTTCTACTCCCATATGAATGGATACTGGACATGATTTACGGAACTGAACATGAGCTAAATTTTTGAATTTTTATTGATTGATGAAATACTACTGATATATGACAACTAACTCAGGTTATGTGATCATGGAGATTTTCCTGAGTCATAAGACATTCTGAAGTCTAAGGATTCATAGCGTGACTAAGAGTATCGTAAAAACATGACATGGCTCTAAGCACATAGCTAATGTTTTGGGTACAAGTACCGCCAGGAGTCGATAGAAGGAAACTAACAAAGCATGACTTGCTTGAATACATAATCATTATAATGCATTAACAGAAGCATTTCATCAAACATGTGATAGGCATAATATTGTACGTACATGGGGATTTCACGATATCATGCTAATTAGACACTTTTCCTTCATCTAGTCATTTAATCAAACACATGGTAAGGATAGAATGTGTAAGCAACATCATACAATAATTTACTGTCATGATTCAATTCTAATTTAATCATTCAGGGGTTTAGTCATAGGATTTCATGAATCTATACCCATACAAATCAACCCATATGGAATTTGGCACTCATTCATGGAATATAACTTAATTACTCATTATCAATATCAACAAAAGCAGCCAAATCATCAAATTTATAAGAAAATCCATAACTTTGAATTTAGAAAAGGGAATCTTGGGATTCACGAATGAAAGGAGTCCATGAATAAACACTATGCATACCTGGGTTAAGATTCTTGATGTTCTTTAACTTGAAGAATTAGAAATCCCTTAGTTCTTGAAGAAGATTGGATTTTGTTCTTGGAGACTAATGTTAGACAGAAACCCTAATATTGGTTGTGAAGTAATAATGAACAAAATGGCTGAAATCGGATATAATTGGATATATATATATGTGGGTTGTAAATGACCAAAATACCCTTTTAAAAATGGCTTTAATTTGCTGAATTAGGACTGTGATGGCTCGTGCGATGGTCCATTGTTTTAACCATTGTACGTGGACCAGGGAAAGGGCTTACTGCCTAAGTAGCAACAGCCTGCGCGATGGTCCATCTCAAGTTCAATGGTCCATCAACCTACCTGTCACACCTTATCCATAAGGTGGCCTCACTATTTTCCTTGCGACTGTCATGGGCAACGGACCGTCGCTAGTCCGACGGTCCATCGGCCTTACCATCGCACCTGGGTGGTTTTTACTGCCTTTTGTATTTTGGCCATAACTTTCTCCTCCGATGTTGGATTTTGATGAAATTGGTATAATTGAAAAGCTAATTCAATTTCCCATATGAAATAAAGGGAAAATATTGAAAATACCATATTTACAAAAGTGTATTCATCTTTTAAAGTAAGTTTCTAACATTCTTGAGATGATTTCAAGCTAGGAAGAAGTATGGGATATTGCACATTTCAGTTTCTATAATATATGGTTAAGAAATAAAAGGAGGTAACTGAGCACTGCATATAGATAAATACCTAGCTTTCCACACTATTCAATTAAATCTAGCCATAGGTATAGACTATATTAGAGGCCTCTGAGGCTAGATTTGAGGCAATGATGATGATTGCATTGAAAGGGTACACTAGAGAGTTGCATGCCTATATAGACAGTTTTATAACTCAGATGAGTGCATCATTGTGTGATGTCCAGGAACTGAACTTGTCATTCCTACACTAAGAGATGGCGACATTATGCTTAAAGGTACATTCATTACCTAAGAGTTATTTTTTTATCATCCCTTTAGTCATTTATTCTTTTACAGAGATATTATACCTACCTCCTATTATGGTATTTGATTTATTTGTTGAGTATAAGTTGGTCCCAGTTGTTCAAACTAAATAAAGTTGTGCAGAAGAGTTATAGAACCCTGGGATAGATTATTAGTAGGCCCTAAAAAGGACCACTCATGAGTTAGTTATTTAATGCTTGATTGGTGAGTAAAGGCATGCCGAGATTACAATGGGTTCCTTTTCTAGTTACGCACCACCACCACCTTTAGTTGAGCCACAAGATACCCAGATCAGGGAAAATCAGCTTCAAATGCCTATAGCATCCAAGTTATGTTGCTATACCATGTTTTGTTTATTTTCTAGTATACAATGGGGATAGTGCATCAACTTTTGTTAGGTATGGGGGTGTATCGCAATTGAGGTTTTTTTTTCTATGTTTCTTTTTTGATTGGCTGTGTTATCCTAGTAGAACCGATATGTTTAGGTTGTGTTTGTGTTATTATATGTGCTATGTTGTTTTTTATGGTGAATTAAGAGAAAAATAGGAACCTTAGGGTATTTGACATATTTTGGTTGTTCTTAAGTGTTTTGAGAAATTAATACCCTCTAAATTATGCAAGTGAACTGTGTGATGTGAATATCTATATGACAATTATGTCAGCCTTGTCATGACATTAGTATTAGGGAAAAAATAACCATAGCATAGCATTGCATGATCTGTATAGGTAGTATTTTATCATATAACCTTGTACCATATGTGTGTGCGGTAATTAACCAGTTTCTTTTTTGTATTTAATCCAGAACTTGCCTGATTAGTCTTACCTGGGTTGTAGGATAGTAGGTTAGGACATGATAATAGGCATTTTTTGACTTAGTCCACTCTTAGCCTAAACAATCATTCAAATGTGAATAAGTATCCATTAAACCTAATTTGAGCCTACAGTGACCTATTTTTTTGTTTTCACCTTTGCCTTCCTAATTGATTACAATGAACCTATTTTGGCCCTGGTCCCTTCTTAGATGTTATGCATCTCAACTCAGGAAAATCTTCTATGTTGAGAGTGGCTATCATAGGTGTGCATAGTTAAAATTGGGTATGCAAAAGGGTTTCTAATGTAAAAGAAAAAGAAAGTAAGGTTGAGTGTCATAGAAGAAAAAAATAAAAAAGAATAAGTGCAAAGCATAAAGAAAACCACACCCAATACAAAAAGTCCATAAAGGAAAAAAAGAGGGGAATAAATGAAGAATAGTTGGGAATAGGATCCAAAATGTAAGTGTAGGGTCAAGGAGGGTAAGTAATTATATCCCAAATGTACCATACCTACCCCCAATCCCATATACAAGCCGAGCAAGGTACCATAGTGATCCTAGTCCAAAAATTTTGAAAAACTAAGGTATAGAAAATAAGGAAAATACTATGGTATTCTATGCACATTGATTGGAATTTCTTTTATGAGCGTGAATGACTTGATAAAGTCCTTTGCATTGACATGATGATACTGTGAGAGTTAGGACTTCTTTTCTATGAGGGTACATGGGTTTTGTTGTTAACTACATATCTGTTTGGGTAGTGTAAATTACTTATTTTATTGGTTTTTTGTTGCTAAAGTAGTGGCATCACTTGATTCCTTTGTATCATATTATTGTGCTATGTAGATCCACACAGTGGTTTAGAAAAGTTAGAAATAAGAGGGGTAAGAGTCTTAAGCTAAATTTGAGTTAACTGCTAGAGGTGGCTAAGGTTTCATTGTATTATCAGTAACTTTAGGAATCACACCAGGGACTTGAGAGGAGCTCACTAGTGTGTTATAATTCCCTTAAGTTGAAATCTTATGTCCTCATCCATATGAGTTGTGTAGTTAAGACAAATTATGTTATGTATTTAGATTTCTCATTAACCTCTTTAATCTAAATAGTGCTCATGAGAGGAGATAGAATGAACCCAGATTGTTAAATAGAGTTTGCATTTGAGAGATATTATGACCTTGAGTGTTATGATTCATAAGTAGTAAAGATTTCTTATAGTTTGAAGTATAGGTCTATAAGTGTAGTGACAAGAAAAGTGTTAAGGTGATTGATTGAATTCATATAGATAAACTTTTGCATTCGATCGAGTTAGTAGTAAGGTGATATGTCCTTATGTATTAGTTTAAGGGTAATGAATGTGGTACAGGTTCCTTGGTTGAAGTTAGAGAAGGAGTTATTAGTTAAGGCAAATTGTTGTTTGCTTGAAGTAGAAAAGAGTTATTAATGGTATTTATTGTTTATAAAGTTATAGTTTATTAATGAAAGTTTTGGGTAGTTTAGTATTTTTAACTTAGGCTTCCCATAAGGTTGCGAGTTTAGTTGAAACTTATAGAGATATGAAAGTAATTTATGTGTATAGATGGGTAAATAGTAGTAATGGGTAGAAGGAGTATGTGCTATCAAATTTTCATAAGATATACCATATGATTATAATCAATTATTGTTGTTATGAAGTTCTGATGGACTAGTGTTTCTTGGTGTTTTATTTTATCTTTTTCAAGCGAGAATAGTATGTGAGGCTATGTTGTTAATCATGCCTAACACTAGACAGTAAGCTTGAACAGTGGATGATCATCAAGGTCAAAATAATAATTGTTTGGTCAGCAATGCTACTTATATGGAGGTAAGCCAGTAGGCTTGAAATAGTGCATGCAAGAATTTAAGTTTATTGATTTGAAATTAAGTTTGATATTGTAGGTAAGATTTAGATATGTACCCAAAGTGATATGGGTGTTGCATTATTTTCTAAGATCATTAAATATTTTGTGGTTATTTGTTCCCTTGAGTTGCTAAATGGGAAAAAGGCTAGTTATATAGTATATGGTATTCTTAATAGCTAACTTAAGGAGTTATGGAAAGGTAATTTTGTGTCTTTTGGTATGATTTTGGTTCTCATGGTTTAGGGAAAAATATAAGTTTAGAAATATGACATAAATTATGTGTTTAATGAGGTAGGTATGTTTGTGGGGGAGAGTGTAAGTCTATGGCGATGATTATTGAAGATAGAGAAAGTTAAGGATGGTATATGTGAAGGGGATTGAGAAAGAATGAAGTTAGTATGTTTTAAATATAATTCATTTGTGTGTATGAGAATTTCACTGTAGAACATTAGAGTGAAGAAATTATGGCTCAGTCCTAGGGATATGAAATAGATCCATAAGTTTAGAAGGATGGCTTTAATCTAAGGGGGAGATGATAGTGGTGATGAAAGATTATTTATATGGGAGAGAGTAAATATTTCTTGTTAAGGAAAGATTGTTGTATGCATGTTTTATCTTAAGCTATAAGTGTGAAGTAAGATTGAGGCCAAGATTTTGGTATTCATCATGGTTAGTTGAGATTTTGTGTGTGTCTTCTTAAGAATAGTGCAAGAGAGTTGTTACTGATAAAGATTTAGAGAATATAAGAAATATGCTCTTATGGGTGTTTGCCTAGAAGTTATTATGTGGTTATAATGATAGGCTTAAATGTCATGTTTGTATATAAGTGGATAGGTGCATTGTGCGTCAGTGAATTCCTAGTAAGAGGTTGAGTTTAGTTGTTGAAGTGGTAAGAAGAATTATCTTAATAGGAGAGCTGTGAAAGCTCATGGGGTATTGAATTCATGGTTTAGACAGGTATTTTGGTGTTGCATGTTGTACTTATTTCTTTGAGTAGTCTTCAACATGGTGAAAGAATTTAGTCGAGATCAGACTTTAGTATATGGAGTTATCAGTGCCCATGTGAGAATTATATGTTGAATCAAATAAGCATGGTATTTAAGGGTAAAAGTATAGTTGAGAGAGTATTTAAGAAGTGTGGCTAAGCTTGAAAGTTAGCAGTTGCATTTCCTATGGCTTAGTAGTTCTATCCTAGATTGTGTTTCATAGGCCTATGTTCCATTTTACAGATTTATAGCCATGTTTTGATTCCTTATTCAAATGTCTCACTCAGATCATGCCAAATAATTCTTTTCTCCCTAATGTTATTAGAACTTCTTATAAAGTGTTGAAGAAATACTCTAATTGATTATGAGCTCTCTATATGATTCATTCCATAGAGCCAACAATTTAGTTTAACAGTCAGACGAACAAGTTCCTATGGTTTTCCATCTTTCCACCTAGTCTTACTGTACGAAGTTTCATGAGTATGGCTATTTCATGAGGTAATTTAGTTCAGCCCATGCATCATATCTACAATTCATAGATTTATTCATGATTTAGTTCATAAGTGTTTAGTCAATGATCTTAGTTTTCAAAGTATTCCATCTCAAATAGTGTAACACCCATTGTACGATCTTAGTCTCATTGTCTCATTATTTGTACTTATATAATGTACTTGGCAATACCATGAAGCCCTTTTCTTTTGATTCCTATAAGTGTGGAATAACTTGAGTTGTGTTTTGACTTGATACGGTCTTGCTAGAGGAGGTAAAGTCCCTCCTGTGTTTTCGTAGGAGTTAGTTGAATGTCTTGTGTAGGCATTAAGGGTCCTTAGATTTGATATATCTTAGGGTTCTTAGGATTTACATCTTTATTTATCTAACTATATATCCATTTATCTATTTCAAATAGTGTGTTTGTGTTCTTATTGCCGTTTGTGCCTAGTTTTAGTGAACTATTTGTGACATTTTTGTAGTTGTTTTGTGACTTTGTTGGTTGATCTTGTATCATGGGATCCTTGGTTCAGGTCCCAAATCTTGCCAACTCAGTTTGGGCTATTGAGCGGATTTTATGAAAAATAATAAAACTATAGGTGTGGCCTACACTTTTTGCCTAAACGATCTTGGATGAAAGTTTTGATGATTCCAATGGATTTGGAATGTGGTTTAGAATCAAATTCACAATTGAATCATGTTCTTTGGATTCTAGATGAGTTTCGAAGGTCAAAAACTTAATTTTGATTTTGCAGTCATCTAGTGCAACTGCGATCACGACCTACAGAAACGCGATAGCAAAATCTCCTTATCTGTAGGGGCTATATAAAAACCCCAAGACGCATTTGGGATATTTCCCCTGCATTATTTCTACCTATAAACTGCAAAATAAGTGTAATAACTCAATATTGGTCATGGTGGGTGACTTGGGAGCTAGACTATCATCTTTTATCGCGATTATCTTTAAATTTAAGGTAAGAATCCCATAAATTCATGCTTGAATTTCCTAGTTTGGACCCAAAACCCCAATTTAGCTTAGGGTTTGATTTTAGCCAAAAGTATCCTTAATTTTCACCCATTTCTTGAGGGTTGTGATTCCTTATTCATGTGTGAACATTGGTTGGCCTCGAAAACTCATTTTCCAT
>NC_061121.1:40646049-40732566 GCF_002878395.1 Capsicum annuum
CTTATTCATGTGTGAACATTGGTTGGCCTCGAAAACTCATTTTCCATATATGGGACCCACTTAGGTTTTGGTGTCATTTTTGGACTCGAGGAACAATAGTGCAATATAGGTGTCATTAGACTCGTATTGATAAGTAGATTATGGTTTTGATAGTGTGATGGCATTTTGTGGATTGTAAAGAGAAGACGAGCATGTGGTTCATGAAGTGAGGTTTTGCAATTTAGCCTTAAGGTAAGCTTTTATCTTCTTTTCTCCATAGATGATGAGTGATATATTGCGTGTGGATATAGATGTTAGGCTTGATTATAAATAGGATGGATTGACCTCGACTGTTGATGTTTGGAGTTTAGATGAGGGATTGGGACCCATCAAATGGCATGTTTATCCCTCTTTTTAATCCTATTTCTTTTTCTCTCTATTTTATATAGTTATATTATGTTTATGATGTAAACTTACATTTGGGATGTGGTTTTAGCATTTGAAGCATGTTTTGTATATTTGACCTTATTGGGCTAGTGTGGTAGGCTTGAAACTGAAAGTTGGATAAAGTTAACTAGAGTTCCCTTGTTTCTAGTCGAAGTTGCTATGTTAGATTTGAATATGGCTTATTTGACATCTAGAAGTTGGACTAGATACCTTAGCCTAGTATGGGGCATGGGGTGACTAATTATGGAAATTGGGGATTAGAAATGGGATTACCTGGCCCACTTAGGCCTAAACTTATATTAAGCCTTGTGGACTTAGTTATGGATATTAGATATAGATGAGGCTAGTAAACCTTATAATAATGTTACTTCATGACTTGGTAACTTGTATTGATGTTTTAGAATTGTCGGTTTTAAGTTATAGTTATGATACTTCTTATGGAAGTGATATTGGGCATTTAGAGATGATATTCCTCTTAGATATGTTATGTGGCATATAGAGATGCTATTTTCTCTTAGACTTGATGATTGGCCTATAGAGATGCTATTTCCTCTTAGACTTGGTTATTGGCCTATAGAAATGTTATTTAATCTTAGACTTGATGATTGACCTATAGAGTTGCTATTTCCTTTAGTCATAATTGTTGGACATATAAAGACGAGGTTCCATTTAGATATGGTAATTGGCTTAGAGAGGTGATATTCCTCATAGTTATGATGTTTGACCTTTTGATATAAGATATCCTATAGGTAATTACATGTGTATCTATATTATGCCTCCTATATTGAGATGCCTTTTGTGTGAGAGAATGATTACATGCTTATTGATATTATGCCTCCTATATGTGAGTTGCCTTCTATGTGTAAGATGGTTAGAGATATGCTATGGCTTATAAATATGATTGTCGATATGAGTTCTAGATATGTATATAGGCCTATGACCGTGATTATGATGTTGCAATTATTTTGGGTATGTCATTGGCCCAAGGGCCTATGTTATTGTAATCATAGGATATCCGAGAAGTACTTGTCATTGTAAAGGATACGATTACAGTTTATGGATTCATATATATGTTTGTTTACGCATCTTTCCAGTATGGTATGGAGGAAGATATAGTATGTTGCTTACGACTTTATTGATTTGATACTGGTGATGGCATCCATAGATTTATTACATTCATTATTATTATATCGGTAACTTATGTAATTTCTATGAAGTATGATCTTATGATTGCTCTGCCTAATTAACGGTTAAGCTATGAGGTAGCTAGTTGTCCGTTAGCTGACTATAACACTTGGTGGCTAGTTTATCTAAGTATTACTTAATGAATATTGCTTAGTATAAATATGTGGTTGCTGGCGATGGTTAATGCATGATTTATAGTGAGGTCGGGTCTAGCATAGATGAAGACTATTTTATATTGATCTCTAAGATCATGACATCGATTAGTCGATAGTCGAGGAGTTTTGCATTAATGAGGAAAGATAATAAGAGATGTTGGTAATAAGAGGTGACTAGTTAATAATGATTAATAGTTGATAAATGGTTAATAAATGAATAGTTAATCAAGGATTTATGGTAAATGAGGGTTAGTTAATGAATGGTGCCAGTTAATAAAACATAGTTAGGTAATAAGTAGTAATGTTTTGTCAAATAGTGATTAACGAGTTTAGGATGATTAGTTGATAATGATGAATGGTGTATAAATGGCGATTTGCTCTAGAGATGAATCTTGACTAGATGTTAGATGTTAACTATTTAGTAAATAGTGGTTAGTGTCTATCCCATGAATATGGATAATGTTTAGGCTAATAATTAGGAGTCGCGTGACAATTAGTGAACTATTGGTTTCTTTATAATAACCATTGGTTAACAAATAATGTATAGTTGGGAAATATTAGCAAGATAGATACTCTATGGTGATAAGACTATGTTAACTAGTATTTTTAGTGTATGTTATTTGGTAGTGATTGTTGTGATGATATTGATACCCAACAAGGCCAGAGGATACAGCTATGATAATATTTATAACTGGTAAGGATGGAGGATACTATTATGATGATATTGATGCCCGGCAAGTCCGGAGGACACTATTATAAAGATGTTGATACCCGACAAGGCCAAAGAATACTATTGTATGATGCTGATACCTGATAGGTTTAGAGGATATATTGATGATATGTTATGTTCAGCAAGGCCGGAGGTTGATGACAATGATGATGGTCCTAATAAGGACAGATATGATGAGTTGTAATATTAATTGTATACTTTGCATTTATTCCTACATGTGTATTGCCTATCACTAAAATACACCTATATTTATTAGCTGGTCTGGAGCAGTTGCATATATATGGGTGAAGAATATATCTTATGTTATTATATGTTGATTGAACCTTTTGACTCTGGGGCGTTGGGGCATGCGCAGGCTCCGCTAGGTATTTGGGTATCTGAAGTAGCTAGTTATTTGTGATGTTATTGTTATTGTTATTATCACCGTTATGATCAGTATTATGGATAGCCTATGACAGATCAGTCCCGGATGCAATATCAGGATTGAGGTATGTCTTCGACCTCTTCTATCTTATGATCGCATTACTATGCAGGATTATTCATGTTTAGCCATGTTGCTTAGAAACCCTGAGTATAATAGAATTTAAATTTTGATAGTATTATAATGAGGTCTTAGAATGAAGATATGATGATTCATTGAGATGACCTCAGGTTTATATGTATATATATTTGTATGTATATCTAGCTATTTAAAGCTATGGTACTATTGTATATCCCTTCCTTTGTTGTTTATATTGTATAGTTATTTCTTCACCTTGTATATTACTATATATCTTTCTTTCGCCCTTTATTTGTAAATCGGCCTAGGATATACATTATAGTATTTTCATAGGTTAAATACAGGTGGAATAGGATAGTTCACCTTAAACTTCCTTAGTCTTTTTATGTTGGACTTTTGGACATGAATAGGTTAGTTAACCCTTATTATTCTCATTGATATGTTATATGATTTCTGTACTCTTGGGTGTAGATTTTATTTTGTTTATATGTTGTGCATATCTACTGTATCTTTGGAGCTCAGTTGGAAGAAGCCTACTGAGTACCATTCATTTGGTACTCATACTATACTTCTGCAACCTGCAGATCATAGTATGGGTTATCATCATTGATGTGTGAATCATGTGGAGCAGCCTTGGTTCTAAGAATTAGATTGAGCTCCTGATATTTGCATTATTACTTATCTCTCTCCTATGTATTAGACTAGTATCTAAGTTTAATCTGGAGATAATTTATATCAGTGTATTTCTCCTTGATGTCACTTTTGTACTCTTATTATATTTAGAAGCTCTTGTACTGATACCACCAGGGTATCAGGTTTTGGGATTCTTCTATGTATTGATCTTTATTACATGTATTTTGCACTATTTCCTTATATTATTAAGTAGTCTGTTACTAGCCGTTCTGAACTGCTGGTTGGCTTACCTACTAGTGGGTTATGGTAGTCTCCATCATGATCGAGTAGTTGGGTCGTGATAAATTTATATCAAAGCCTAGGTATCACCTATATATTAGTACAAGAGCTAAGTGTTAGTAGAGTCTTGCGGATCGATGTAGAGATGTCCGTAACCTATCTTTGGGAGGCTACAGTGATATTTTAGGAAATTCACTTCTTGACGCCTTATTGTGTGTTCGCATTGCTATGAACCTTAAACACTTTCTTTGACTCTATTATATCCCCGAAGGACGATACGACATTATTGATAGATGTAGATGAGACTTCAATATGCATTTCAGGAGTTTCAGCATAGCATCAGACTAGATAGTCATAGATGGACATCAAAGATCTTCAGCAGGAGCCAAAAAGAATTTGGGTCTATTGGTGTTCATCAGGGTTCTTAGTACGAGACTGGATTTTTTGTGTGGTCCATGCATTTTCCTATGTGATATTCTTTTGAGCCGGACCTTGGTGCATGGAGGTGTTAGAGGGTTAGTATTGCCACTCTGTTTGAAATTGGAGAACTGGAGAGTAGTTGAATATTCCTTCAATCAGGATGTTGATTATGAGAAGAACATAGAGAACACAAGTATTGAGACATATGGATATAGCAGCAAGAGGCATGCCATCAGTATAATGCTATTGGTATTTTATCCGAGAGTGAGGATTCTTCTGGTAGAGTTCATCTTAACCTACAGATTGTCATCTCTACTCAAATAGTATTCTATACTATAGGTAGCTCTCAGACCTGTCATGATGATCATGGTGGGCAGTGTTCCCCATAGACATACAAAGTGTGGTGCGGTTCTTTGAGCCATGATGACCATTTCAGATATTGAAGGGAAGTGTCTCAAAGTAATCCAGGCTCTTGGTTGGGTTATGTAATGATGAGACACTAGTCAAGAGTATGCCCCAAGTATGAGATAGATGATCAACTAGAGTTTGCATGTATTTTTCTTGCCAGCCTAGGGTTCCTGAGAAAGGATGTGATTTCAGATGTTTGGACATAATTTTGCAGATTTCTCTCAGCATCAGTTGTCCAGCCATTTAGCCTTAGTTTTGGTCTCACCATGTTGGTGCTTCAAAAGTTTTCTTCGACTGCAAAGTGACCATCTACTAGTCTAGGGAGTGTCTCTGACATGATATTTAAGGTCATTCAGCTTATTTATAGCAGCTCATGATGTTGTGACATCTTTAGTTAGAGATGGTGCGCTTGGCCCCTCAGTTGATAATTTAGTTAGTCGGTCTTAATTAGACCCGTTAAGATGTATTTTTCCTATGCTCATCAGGCATGTGATTGCATATGCCGCCATGATTAGTGTGCTTTTATTTCTTGGCTTAATATCTTATTATGTGTAGTGGGATTTTCATACCCATTGATGATTGTATTCCTTGATGAATTTATATTAGTCATTATGTGCCTTATTATTGGATTCCTGATTTATGTTACTACTCCGTGGTTTATTTCTTTTAGTAGTGGATGGAGTTAATCTATGTTGATGTTTTCCCCTATGGGTGTGGTTTTTGGGTTGAAGTCTTATTTATCTTGGCACATTAGCCCTACTATAGCCCTTGAGTGGTATATGATATGGATGTTTATTTTGGTACCATATATTCAATGTGTTGATATTGATATTGTTGTTGTTATTGCTACCACTGCGTGAGATTATTTATATTACTTGATGTTGTTACATGATGAATTTGATCCTCACTGGGTAGCTGATTAGACTAGTGTTATCTAGTCAGACTTTTATTTTCTTATGATATTATTTGGTGGCTTGAGTAGATAAAACCTGATTTGATTATTTCTTTCCACTAGAACAGTGAGATTGACTATGTTCCCTCTTAGTTATCTATATTAGATTTATTTGGGCATGTGTTGTCGTATCAAAGGTAAGTTGACCTTCCGTAGTTCTTTGTGATTTTTGAGTCAACAATTTAGTTATGTTGCTTATTTTTGAGTTTGAGATCCTTAGACTTGCCTTCTGTGTTACGATGGATTTTGTTTTAGAGATCCCTTCCAGTATAGCCCATTATGAGATTTACCAGTATGAGGTATGTTCTTCATTTGTGGCTATTTATTTCCCTTATAGCGATTGATATTGGTGTTAAGAAGTCGTGGATTCATCTCATAAGTATGTTGGGTTTGTTCCCTTAGGATATTTTACCCTGTTGATGGTGTGGAGAGTGGATATTCTTTTTTTTTGTGATAGGGTTTTATCTAGTAGAGTTGGAAAGTTAAAGGCAAGTGGCCATTCCTGTGATTGCTTCTTAAGTTAGCAATTAGAAATTCTTTATCTCGAATTGATTTTCTGGTTGTAGTTGTAACTTTGACCTTGCTTTCGAGAATTGGTGTATTTCATCTTCGATGATGTGGTTCTTGGGTGGATTTGGAAAATCCCCATTTCAGAGTATGCTCAGCCTAGTGAGGCTTAGTTGAGTGTTTCTCCTTGGTGATATGTACTTATGGCTATTTCTTTGCCTATATGGAGTATTGGATTGATTAGTTCTCGGATTAAGTTGCATTTTTCTGAGGTGCTAGAGCTTTACCCATTTCTGGTGTGGTTTTCAGCCTTGGGATGTTTTTTAGTATGTTTGGATAGTTCATTCCCTCCAGCAGGTATGGAGTGGGTTGTATATTGTAATACCCCGTACTTTTTTCTAGCTCAATTTAGCTCCTAGAATGTGAAGGGTTAGCTTCAAAAATGAATAACCTTTGATACATATAGAATTTTCCAGTTCTAGACCCTCCATTGTGTAGAAAATTGAATTAGCTTTCCAACGATACCAATTTTGCCTATATTCGATACTCGGTTGAGAAGTTATGGAATTTTTAGTAAAATAGTGTGGCATTTCGACAAGCACCCCATCGCGTTGAAGTTTCAGTCCCCATTTGTCAATTTCCAGTAAGCCACCGCGATAGTGGTGCGTTGCGGTGGGTGGTAAACTTGGGAATTTTCTTTCTTTTCCAGTTCCAAAGTCAATTTTAAAAGGGATAGTTTGGTCAATTCCTAAGCCCCAAATCGTTAGTAACATAAGATTAAACAAATTCTTAGCCTATTATACCCATTATTCATCAATTTTCTCTCAAATAAAACCCTAGAGCTCAAACCTTACTCCCCAAGAAATCAAATTTCCTCCATTTTTCTTCCAAGATAACTCAAGATTAAAGATTCCCAATTCAAGAACTTCAACAATTCATCTTCAAAAGCACAATAGGAATCTGAAATCAAGTGTTCTCATCAATTTCATCAATTAAGGAATGTGGGGTTTATGAACAAGGATATTCTTTCATCCTTGTGCCCAAAACTAGTCTTTAATTATAAATTTACATGATTTCTTATGAATATACATGAGTTTCAAATTAGGGTTCATACCTATTATTATTATTTGCAAGATTATGAGATTTCAAGTGATTTAGAAGTTGAGTTATATGTGTATTTTCGTATTTCCATACGTATTGCAGTATATTTCAGATTTTGAGTTGAACTATAAATATTTACATTATCAAGCATGAACATTATGATGTTTTAACATGAATTTGGTGCATGGGTCATTAGGCCCTAATTGGATAGTTCTATTTCAAGATTAATTGTGCTATAAACACCCTTTTGCTAGATTATTTTCAGATTTTTGATAAAGATTTGATCTTTTGATCTCAGCTTAGATTATGAAATCCACTTTACTATTTCAGATTATAGTCTAACTTAGTAATTATACAGTTGGTTTTCGTAGTAAACCATTATACTAGATTTTTAAAGTGTATTTAAAATAGAATGAGCATACAGATTAAAGGGAGTAGTATTTAGCACCGAGTTGGGTATGTTATCATGCCCCCAAACTACGAGCCAACGTAGGTTCAGATTATCAGATTATTCACATCACTATGTGGATGATAGATATAGATATGATCACTTAGATTAGGTAATACTCCTTGGCAAGAGTATAACACCTCTCCCCAACATGAGGTTTTCCCATAAGGCAACTAGACCTTGGACTCCATGATAGATCACATGGTTTATGTCAGTTAGAAGAACCTCCCTGTATAAAAGAGTAATCCTAATAGTAAAGACTTTCAGAATAGTTTTTAAAAGTATTTCCCTACTAGTAAAAGATCTACAGAATAGAATAATCTTAACAGAAAAGTTTTTAGAAACTAAGTGTAAAGGCTCACAACTTTACTCAGATATTGTTTTACAGAAAGACATTAGCTACAGACGTTAGCTTTCATGATTTAGATATCAAAGTGAGTCATTTGTACACTTAGACAGCATGATTTACAAATAAAACACTAGTACAACTATTAGAACTAAATGTTATGACTCACTAGATTTATAAAGTATGATTTACTTCTCATGATTATGATCCTCAATTTTCAGATATTCCAGCTTATGTGAGTCATCTACATTTAGCACCCATTGTTTTACAAATTATGATGATGTTGAGACATTGTTTTACTTATACATTCACCCTCATATACTCAGTACATCCTCAAAGTACTAATTCACATATACGTGTATGTGTTATATTATCTTATAATGTAGTTTCAGGTGCTCAGTTTTAGTAGCGCGTGTAATTTTGAATAACTTTATCTACATCTCGAGAGTTGGTCCGTCCTCATAATATGGGGACCTGGTACTCATTTTTCAGCTTATTAGATTAGATGATTTAGTATTTTCATATAGTTCGAGTTAGTTGGGGGTTTGTCCCAGTGACTCTCAAGTAATTAGTAATAGAGAATTATCAGGATGCTTGATATGATTTAGATTATTCAGTATTGATTGTTCAGACTATTTAGTCTAGTATTTTCAGAGATTATATTTAGACATTCTTAGTTAGCTCAGACAAATTTCTGCGTTCTAGTTTTGATATTATATCTATATTTCCTCTATTATGAAATTCAGACTTAGTAGAAGGTAGACAGGGTTAGCCAAAGGCTGCTCATAGTCTTGAGCACCGTATCACTTCTCGAGACCCATTTTTGGGGTGTTACAAACTTTGTATCAGATACTAAGGTTTATAAGAGTCCTAGGGAGTCAGACAAGTAGCGTTACATAGAGTCTTGATCATGGGTGTGAAGCGCGCCATATTTATGAGCAAGTGGCTATGGGACGTTCTCTGGAAATCATCTCTTTCTTTCATGATCTATCGTCCTTACAACATTTCTATGTTTTTAACTCGTGCTCTTACGTGACAGTTGAATATGCCTTCTCATTGAGCTAATGCCCGTAGAAATGATAACTAGCCACCCCAGCCAGCTGACCCTCTGAATGAGAATATATCCCATGCTCAATTTTTGGCTGCTTTACAGGCGCTGGCCTAAGATGTGAGTGCCAATGTTAAGGGAAACCATCAGGAGGTATTCCCACTTTAGTAGAATAGTGATTTAGCAATAGCCAAAAACCGATACTTCATGAGAATGAATCCGCCAGAGTTCTTTGGGTCAAAAGCAGGTGGGGACCTACAGCTTTATTTAGATGAAGTGAAGAAGATCACCCAGATTATGTATGTTTCTGAAGAGAAAAGTGTTGAGTTAGCATCCTATAGATTGAAGGATGTAGTGTATAATTGGGTTGTTAGGTAGAAGAATAGTATAGGCGAGAATGCAACTTCTATGAGTTGGCAAGTGTTTCAGAATACATTTCTAGATAGGTTCTTTCCTTGTGAAATAGGAGAAACTAAGATGGAGGAGTTTATAAACCTGAGTTAGGGTTCAAGGACAGTGAAGGAGTACTACCATAAGTTTAAACAGTTGTCTAAGTAAGCCCCTAATATGATGGTTGATCCTAGGGAAAATATGAGTAAGTTTGTTACTGGAGTATCTGGTTTGGTAGTGAAGGAGTATAGGACTACCACTCTTATTGGGGACATGGATCTTGCTAGGTTGATTATTCATGCCCAGCAGATTGAGGTAGAAAAGTTAAAGGGAGGAGAGAGAGGAAATAAGAAGGCTAGAATAGGGTAGTTTAAGTATAGCCAGACAAAGTATGGAGGGGGAAATTGTTTCCAATTTTAGAATCATTCATATATGCCAGCACTATCTCTAGCCAGTGCTCCCACTCCTAGAGCTAGATAGAAACAGTGGGGTAAGACTTATATGTCCATATCTTAGAATAGTGTGAGTGGAAAGCCCAGTTATCCTTCATGTGCTAAGTGTGGTAAGAATTATACTGGTGAGTGTTTGTTGGGACAGAAAGGTTGTTATGGCTGTGGTAAGTTGGGACATAGAATCAAAGAGTGCTCGTATGCTAAGTAGGGAAACAAGGATGTTCGTCCACAGACTTAGGCTACAAGTGCACCAGCTTCTCTACGTCGCCCAGTCCCTCGTCTGGGCGCATCATCTGATATCAGTGGCGGTCAGCGCCAGAATCATTTTTATGCTTTACTATCCCATCAAAAGCAGGAGGATTCACCAAATGTTGTTACTGGTATGTTTCATGTCTTTCATCTAGATGTTTATGTATTGTTATACCTTGGGTTGAATTTCTCTAATGTGACCTTATTAGTTGCAGTGAATTTTGAAATATGTCCTGAAAAGATCCCTGAGCCCATCTTAGTTTCTACTGAAGTGGGTGAGTCAGTTATTACCGAACAGATCTAAAGAAAGTGTCCTATCACTGTCCTTCATAAAATCATGTTAGCAGATCTAATAGAGTTAGATATGGTTGAGTTTATCCTCATTCTTTGTATAGACTGGCTCCATTCTTTTTATGCGTCTATAGATTGTCGAACTCGAGTGGTGAAGTTTCAGTTTCTAGATAAGCCAATCTTTGAGTGGGGAGGAAATTCAGTGTCTCCCAAAAGTCATTTCATATCTTATCTTAAAGCCAGAAAGTTGATTTCCAAAGGGTGTATCTATCATCTAGTTTGAGTCAAAAACACTGAGTCTGAGACTCCAATAGTTCAATCAATCAGTGTAGTCAATGATTTTCTTGATGTTTTTCCCAAAGATTTGTCAGGGGTACCTCCCGATAGGGAAATAGAACTCGGTATTGACCTATTCCAGATACTCAGCCTATCTCTATTCCTCCTTATTGTATAGCTTCAACCGAGCTTAAGGAGTTAAACAGCAACTTAAAGATCTTTCAGATAAAGGTTTCATAAGGCCCAGTGTTTCTCTATGGGGCGGTCCCATCCTATTTGTGCAAAAGAAAGATGGTTCTTTGCTAATGTGCATTGACAATCATCAGCTGATAAAGTCATAGTCAAAAATAAATATCCTCTTCCTAGAATTGATGACTTATTCGACCAGCTTCAAGGTGCAAGTTAATTCTTCAAGATAGACCTTAGATCAGGCTATCATCATCTTAAAGTACGGGAATGTGATATTTCAAAGATAGCTTTAAGAACCTATTATGGTCATTTTGAGTTTAAAGTCATGTCCTTCGGACTAACAAATGCCCCCCACAGCCTTCATGGACTTGATGAGCCGAGTGTTTAAATAATATTTGAACATATTTGTCATAGTCTTTATTAATGATATTCTTGTCTATTCTCATAGTGAGGATGATCATGCAAACCACCTTAGAATTGTGTTGCAAACTCTTAGAGATCACCAGTTGTTTGCCAAATTCAGCAAATATGAATTTTGGCTAAGATCAATAGCTTTCCTTGGTTATATTGTTTCCAGTGATGGTGTTAGAGTTGATGCCCAAAAGAGAGAGTTGATGCCCAAAAGACAGAGGCTGTAAGAAACTAGCCTAGAACTATTTCTCTATCAGACATTAGAAGTTTCTTGGGTTTAGTTCGCTATTACAGATGTTTTGTTGAGGGTTTCTCACCTATTACGTCTCCTATATCTAGATTAACTCAGAACAAAGTTAAGTTCCAGTGGTTAGATTTCTCGTGAGAAAAGTTTTTAGGAGTTGAAGACTCGACTCACTTCAGCCCCAGTTTTAGCATTACCTGATGGTACAGATGGTTTAGTTGTGTATTGTGATGCCTCTACAATCGGTATAGATTGTGTGTTTATGCAGAGAGGTAAAGTTATAGCCTATGCCTCCAGACAGCTTAAGCCTCATGAAAAGAACTACCCGACCCATGATCTTGAGTTAGTTGCTATTGTGTTTACATTGAAAATCTGGAGGCACTATCTTTATGGGGTGTACGTTGATGTGTTTATAGATCATAAAAGCTTACAGTAAGTATTTACTCAGAGGGAGTTAAATCTTTATCAAAGAAGGTGGTTGGAATTATTGAAAGATTATGATATGAGTGTGTTACATTATTCGGGCAAGGCCAATGTAGTTGCAGACTCCCTTAGTAGATTGTCCATGGGCAATGTTGCTCATATGGAGAATGATAAGAAAGAGTTAGTTTGAGAAGCTCATCGGTTAGCTAGATTGGGTGTAAGATTGGTTGATTTAGCTTAAGAGGATGTTTGGGTCTAAATTAGTTCTGAATCTTCTCTAGTTTTGGAAGTAAAAGAAAAGCGGGATAAGGATTCTAGTTTGGTTAAACTGAAGGAGTCAGTCAAAGACCAAAAAGTAGAGGTTTTCTCAGAAGGGAAAGATGGTGTGTTGAGGTACCAGAGTAGATTATGTGTGACATATGTTGATGATTTGAGGCAGCAGATTATGGCAGAAGTGCATAGTGCAGTTACTCAATTCATCCAGGAGCCACCAAGATGTATCGCGACCTACGGGAAATCTATTAGTGGAGTGGTATGAAGAAAGACAAAAAGAATTTGTAGACAAGTGTGCAACCTGTCAATAGGTTAAGGTAGAGCAGTAAAGACCTGGGGGTACATTGTAGGAGTTTGGTATCCCCACTTGGAAGTGGGAAGAGGTGAATATGAACTTTGTGACTGGATTACACCTTTTGCATCGTCAGCATGATTTTATATGGGTTATTGTAGATAGATTAACTAAGTTAGCGTATTTCTTGCCAGTTCACACATCCTACACAGCTGAATATTATGCTAAGTTGTATATCAGAGAGTTAGTTAGATTGCATGGATTTCCTTTATCTATTATCTTTGATAGGGGTACTTAATTTGCCCTCATTTTTGGAAAGCCGTTCAGAAGGGTCATGGTATGTAAGTTCATCTTAGTTCAGCTTTTTATCCGTAGCCAGATAGCCAGGCAGAAAGGACCATTTAAACTCTAGAGGATATGTTGAGAGCATGTGTTCTTGATTTCAAAGGCAGTTAGGATGAGCATTTGTCGGTTATTGAGTTTGCCAACAATAATAGTTACCATACTAGTATTCAGATGCCCCCCTTCGAGGCTCTTCATGGGAGGAAATGTAGATCACCAGTTGGTTGGTTAGAAGTGGGTGAGGCTGCTTTAATTTGACCAAATATGGCATTTGAAGCCATAGAGAGTGTTCAATTGATTCGAGAGAGGCTAAAAGCAGCTCAGAGTTGTCAGAAATCTTATGCAAATATAACAAGGAGATATCTTAAGTTTAAGGTTAATGATCTTGTTTATTTGGAAGTTGCACCCATGAAGGGGGTGAAGAGATTTGGAAAAAAAGGGAAGCTTAGTCCCTGATACATAGGTCCCTACCGGATTTTTGAGTCGTGTAGGAAAGGTAGTGTATGATCTTGAGCTACCGACAGATTTGTCCTTAGTTCATCCAGTGTTTCATGTGTCCTTATTGAAAGCGTGCATGGACGATTCAGCTGTTGTAGTCCCTCTAGAAAGTACAGATATTCAGAATAGCCTCTAATATGATAAAGTTCCAGTAGATATTCTTGATCATTAGATCTGTAGACTAAGGAACAAAGAAGTTCCTTTGGTCAAAGTTCTATGGCAAAATTAGTCTGTTGAGGGCACTACTTGGGAAGAAGAAGAAGAAGAAGAAGACATGCATACCAAGTATGCTCATCTCTTCTCCATGAACTCAGATTCAATAGAAGGTAACAATATTCCTTAATTAAGCTCTTTTCCAGTCTGAGACCCAGCTATATAATTGTCCTCATATAAATTCATGCACTCACAGATTAGCTCAGTCGCTCAGTAAATTTTCAATTTAGTCATGCAGTTTGTTTCAGTCATACATGTCATCATATAGCCTCACATTCCTCAATATTTTTAGTTTAACCAGCCACATTCGAGGATGAATATTCCCAGGGGGGAGATAATCCAATACCCTATACTTTTTCCTAGCTCAATTTAGCTCCTAGAATGTCAAGGGTTAGATTCAAAAATGGATAACCTTTGATACATATAGAATTTTCCATTTCTAAAACCTCCAGTTTGCAGAAAATTAAATTAGCTTTCCAACGATACCAATTTCTCCTAAATCTAATACTTGATTGAGAAGTTATGGCATTTTTAGTAAAATAGTATGGTATTTCGATAAGCACCGCATTGCGTTGAAGTCCAATTTCCCAATTGTCAATTTCCAGTGGACCTCTGTTATTGGCCCATATAATGTTAAAGTCCCACTTCCCAATTGTCAATTTCCAGTGGACCTCTGTGATTAGCCCGCATCGCGTTGAAGTCCCAATTCCCAATTTATAATTTTTAGTAGATCACCGCGATAGTGGTACGTCACGGTGATTGCCCAAATGGCATTTCAGTGGCTTACCGTGATAGCTCCGTATCGTGTTCATTTTCCAGTTCCCATTTGTCAATTTCCAGTAAGCCACTGCGATAGTGGCGCATCGTAGTGGGTGGTAAAATCAGGAATTTTCTTTCTTTTCCAGTTCCAAATTCAATTTTAAAAGGGGTAGTTTTGTCAATTCCCAATCCCCAAATCATGAGTGACACAAGATTAAACATATTCTTAGCCTATTTTACCCATTATCATCAATTCTTTCTCAAAAAAAACCCTAGAGCTCAAAACTTACTCCCCAAGAAATCAAATTTCCTCCATTCTTTTTCCAAAATAACTCAAGATTAAGGATTTCCAATTCGAGAACTTCAAGAATTCATCTTCAAAAGCATAATAGGAATCCGAAATCAAGTGTTCTTATCAATTTCATCAATTAAGGTATGTGGGATTTATGAACGAGGATATTCTTTCATCCTTGTACCCAAAACTAGTCTTTAATTATAAATTTACATGATTTTGTATGAATATACATGAGTTTCAAATTAGGGTTCATACCCATTATTGTTATTTGCAAGATTATGAGATTTCAAGTGATTTAGAAGTTAAGTTGCATGTCTATTTCCGTATTTCCATACGTATTGCAGTAATTTCCAGATTTTGAGTTGAATCATCAATATTTAAATTATCAAGCATGAGCATTATGATGTTTTAACATGAATTTGATGTAGGGGTCAATAGGCCCTAATTGGATATTACTATTTCAAGATTGATTGTGCTGTAAACACCCTTTTGCTAGATTATTTTCAGATTTTTGATAAAGATTTGATATTTTGATCTCAGCTTAGATTATGAAATCCACTTTACAGTTTTAGATTATAGTTTAACATAGTAATTATACTGTTGGTTTTCGTAATAAACCATTACACTAGATTTTTAAAGTGGATTTCCAATAGAATGAGCATACAGATTAAAGTGAGTAGTATTTAGCACCGAGTTGGGTATGTTCTCATGCCCCAGAACTATTAGCCAACGTAGGTTTATATTATAAAATTATTTCTATTTCTATATGGATGACAGATACAGATGTGATCACTTAGATTAGGTTATACTCCTTGGCAAGAGTATGACACCTCTCCCCAACATGAGGTTTACCCATATGGGAACTAGACGTTGGATTCCATGATAGCTCACATTGTTTATGTCGGTTAGAAGAACCTCTCTGCAGAAAAGAGTTATCCTAACAGTAAAGACTTTTAAAATTGTTTTTAATAGTATTTCCCTACTAGTAGATGCTATACAGAATAGAATAATCTTAACAAAAAAGCTTCTAGGAACTAAGTGTAAATCTCACAACTTTATTTAGATATTATTTTAGTGAAAGACATTAGCTACAGACTTCAGCTTTCAGATTTCATATATCAAAGTGAGTTATTTCTACACTCATAAGCATGATTTACAGACAGAACACTAGTACAGCTTTTAGAACTAAATGTTATGACTCACTAGATTTATAAAGTATGATTTACTACTCATAATTATGATCCTTAGTTTTCAGATATTCCAGCTTATGTGAGTCATCTACATTTATCATGCATTATTTTACAAATTATGATGATGTTGAGACATTGTTTTACTTATGCATTTACCCTCATATACTCAGTACATTCTCAGAGTATCGATCCACATATACGTCTATATGCTACATTGTCTTATAATGTAGGTTCAATTGCTCAATTTCAGCAGTGCAAGTGATTTCAAACATCTTTATCTACATCCTAATAGTTGGTGAGTCCTCATAGTTTGTGTCTATTTTTAGCTTATTAGATTAGATTATTCAGTATTTTCATACAGTTTGGGGTTTGTCCCAGTGACTCTTTAGTTATTAGTAGTAGAGGCTTATCAGGCTACTAGATATGATTCAGATTATTCAATATTGATTGCTCAGACTATTGAGTCTAGTATTTTTAGTGATTATATTTAAAAATTCTCAGTTAGCTCAGACAGATTTTTGCATTCTAGTTTTGATGTTATATCTATATTTCCTATATTATAAGATTCAGACTTAGTAGAAGGAAGACAGGTTAGCTTAAGGCGACTCATAGTCTTGAGCACCATTTGCCATCTCGAGACCCATTTTTGGGGCGTTACATATATATTTTCTACCAGTAGTTCATATTTTTTTATGATTTCTATTTTTTGGCTATATTTTGTTCCCTCTATCCGATATATAGTTGGCTACTTATGTTATAAGTCAGTAGTTATCCCTATGGTGATTTTTGTCTATGGATATGTCTTGGCTGTGACTTGGTATGATTTATCTCAGGTATGTCATATTTGGACTCTAGAGTCAATTAGAGATAGTTGACATTGATATAACCTTATTGGCTTAGTTTTGGATTTGACTTGGAATGGTGATTTGGATGTCTGATAGATATGGACCATTAATGCCTACCCATTTTTAGTTTTGGTTGGGATATTTGAGATCGAGTGATTCAACCTCAGTATTGAGATTTCAGCTTGGTATTACAGAGTTTGGATGCAACTTTTGTTTTACACCTGGACTTGTTCAGATTTAATTTATAGAATGGTTGAGCCTACTCTGTGGATGCCTGTTCAGTCTTCTAGACTTCGATTGGACCATAGTTGATGAGTGATCAAATAATAACCCATGGGCCTATATTGTTTACTTTAATTTTGACCTCAGGTTTTATTTTTCTTTGGGAGTTTTTGATTATTTACTCAGTGGGAGTAATATTCTTAAGTTGGATTTAGTATGGGTTCATTCTCGGTGGATGAGGCATCCTGGAGTCGAATATTTAGCAATGAGTAGTTATACCTAGGATTTTCGGATTTTAATTTGATTTTCACCCGGATTATTTGTAATATTGGAATGGGTTGCATTCCTTGATTATCTATATTTATATTCCCATATAGTGCCTTATGAGACTCTGCGTAGATGAGACTCAAGTGATTTTAGTCCTGGCTTGGAGTAGATAGCATATGAAAAATAGTAAAGCAAGGTTATTTTTGGCTTTGAAGTCAATTTTATGACTCATGTCATGGTTTGTTTTTGTCTTGGATGAACCCTCATTGATTTATATGGATACAGAAATGGTATTAGTGTGTTGTGATTCAGTTGTACGTGCATCAGTCTTCTTGGTTTAGTTTGAGGCCAGTTTGCGGTTAAGTTGAGTTTTGGCTATTTTGGAAGTAGAATGAGGATGATGGTTGAAAAAGGGATACTTGTGGTGAAATTTCTTAGAAGTGTTTTCTCGCTGTTGAGGTTACTTGGAAAGTTATGCTTGGAGCAAGTGGGCCCATTACCATATCTTTTTGAGCTTTTGGGATTCTTTCTATCTGTTGACTTTTAGGGACAAAAGTCCTTTTAGTAGTGAATATTGTAATGACCTTTCAGGTCATTTTACCTATTGATTCTTATCTTCACTGTTTGAGCTTCTTCATATTTGTCCCAACTCATTTATGACTTCCTGGGACCGATGGTTTAGTTATCGGGCTGTTCGTTTAGTTTTTAGAACCAATTCCCAATATATAAGTCTTTGTTGGTTCTAAATAGACACCGAGAGAAAATATCAGTGAAACGATCTCGGTTGCAAATTCCAACAGCGCCAGTAGATTTGAAATATTAATTTTAGTCTAGGTAGACCTTTGGTTTGGATCCCAATGAACCTAAGCTCATTTTGATCTATTGGTTTGAAAGTTGAAAATTTGAAAATATGGGTGTACGACCCATATTTGGTCGAAACAACCTCTGATTGAAAATTTGTCTTCGCTATTACATCCAGAACGTCAATTTTTAGCTAGGGGGACCCTTGGTTCAGGTCCCAAGGCTCTCAGACTCATTTTAGGATATTGATCGAACTTTATAAAAAATGATGAAACTATAGATGTGAGCCCCACTTTTTGCCTAAATGATCTCGGATGAAAGTTTTGATGATTCTAATGGATTTGGAATCTATTTTAAACTCAAAATTCAATATTGGATCATGTTCTTTGGATTCCGGATGAGTTTTAAGGGTCAAAAACTTATTTTTGATTTTGTTGTCACCTGGTGCAACCACGATTGCGACAAATAGTGTAGTGAGCATTGTAGCATGATCACAACCCGTAGAACCATGCTAGCGACATCTCCTTACCTGTAGGGGCTATATAAAGACCCCAAGATGGGTTTGGGGCAATTCCCTTTCTTTATTTAGACCTAGAAACCCCAAAATGAGTGTAATAACTCAAAATTGGCCATGGTGGGTGACTTGGGATCTTGACTATCCTCTTTTATCGCGATTATCTTTAAATTTAAGGTAAGAATCCTTTGAATTCATTCTTGAATTTCCTCGGTTGGACCCAAAACCCCAATTTAGCTTAGGTCTTGATTTTTATCTTAAAGTATGCTTAATTTTCACCCATTTCTTGAGGTTTATGATTCTTTTTTCATGTGTGAACTTTGGGTTGGCCTCAAAAACTCGGTTTTTCTTTATGGGACCCACTTGGGGTTTTGATGTTATTTTGGGACCGGAGGTATAATAGTGCAATATATGTGTAATTCGACTCGTATTGATGAGTAGATTATGGTTTTTATAATGTGATGACATTTTGAGGATGGTAAAGTGAAAACAATCATGTGGTGCATGAAGTGAGGTTTTGCGGTTTGGCCTTGAGGTAGGCTTCTATCTATTTTTCTCTATAGATAATGTGTGATATATGTTGCGTATGGATATGGATGTTAGGCTTGATTATGAATAGGATGAATTGGCCTCGATTGTTGATGTTTGGAGTTTAGATGAGGGCTTGGGACCAGTAAAATGGCATGTTTATACCCCTTTTGAATCCTATTGCTTTCCCTCTCTAATTTAGATTAGTTTTAGTATGGTTATGATGTAAACCTGCGTTTGGGATGTGGTTTTAGAATTTGAAGCATGATTTATATATATGACCTTATTGGACTAGTGTGGTAGTCTTTAAACTATAAGTTGGGTGGAGTTGACTTGAGTATCCTTGTTTCTAGTCAAAGTTGCTATCTTAGGCTTGAATGTGGCTTATTTGACATCTAGAAGTTGGACTAGATTCCTAAGCCTAGTTTGGGGCATGGTGTGCTTAATAATGGAAATTGAGGATTAGAAGTGGGATCATTCGACCTACTTAGGCCTAAACTTGTGTTTAGCCTTGTGGACTTAGTTGTGGATGTTAGATATAGATAAGGCTAGAATAAGGTTACTTCGAGACTTGTTAACTTTTATGGATATTCCCGGATTGTGGGTTTTGAGTTAAAGTTATGATACTTCTTGGGGAAGTGATATTGGGAATTTAGAGATTATATTCCTCTTAGTTACGTTATGTGGCCTATAGAGATGTTATTTACTCTTAGAATTGATGATTGGCCTATAGAGATGCTATTTTCTCTTACACTTGATGATTAGCCTATAAAGATGCTATTTACTCTTAGACTTGATGATTGGCCTATAGAGTTGTTATTTTCTTTAGTCTTGGTTGTTAAACCTGTAAAGATAATGTTCCTTTTAGATAAGATAATTGGCCTAGATAGGTGATATTCCATCTAGTCATGATGTTTGACCTTTAGATATAAGATATCCTATGGATGATTACATGTCTATCTATATTATGCCTCTTAGATATATGATGTATATTGTGTGAGAGAATAATTACATGCTTATTGATATTATGCCTCCTATATGTGATATGACTCCTGTGTGTGAGATAGTTAGAGATATGCTACAGCTTATAAATATAATTATCAGTATGAGTTTTAGATATGTATATGGGCCTAAGGCCATGATTAATATGTTGCAAATATTTTGGATATGTCATTGGGCCAAGGGTTATGGCATGGTAATGATTGGATATCCGAGAAGTGCTTGCCATTATAAAAGATATGATTACAGTTTATGGATTCATATATATATTTGTAGACACATCTCTCTGGTGTGGGATAGAGGAACAAAAAGTATATTTCTTACGACTTTATTGATTTGATACCAGTGATAGCATACATAGATTTGGTACATCCATTATTATTATATCAGTAACTTATGTAGTTTTAGATGAAGCATGATCTTATGATTAATCTGCCTAATTAACGGTTAAATCTATGAGGTAGCTAGTTTTCCATTAGCTGACTGTAGGACTTAGTGGCTAGTTAATCTAAGTATTAGTTAATCAACTTTCTTAGTATAAATAAGTGGTAGCTAGCAATGGTTAATGCGAGACTTTTGGTGAGGTCGGGTCTAGCATAGGTGAAGATTAGTTGATATTGATCACTAAGATCGTGACGTTGATTAGTCAATAGATGAAAAGTTGTGTATTAAAGAGGCTAGATAATAACAGATGTTGTTAATAAGAAGACACAAGTTAATAATGATGAATAGCTTCTGAATGGTTAATAATTGAATAGTTAATCAAGTATTAGTGGTAAACGATAGTTAGTTAATGAATTGTGCCAGTTAGTAAAAGATAGTTAGGTGACAAGTAGTAATGTGTTGTCTAATAGTGATTTACGAGTATGGGATGATTACTTGATAATGATGAATAGTGGATAAATGGCAATTCGGTCTAGTGATGAACCTTTACTAGATGTTAGATGTTGACTATTTAGTAAATAGTGGTTAGTTTTTATCCCATGAATATGGATAATTTTTAGGCTAATAACTAGAAGTCATGTGATGATGAGTGAACTATTGGTTTCTTTATAATAAGATTTGGTTAACTAATAATAAGTAGTTGGGAAATATTGGCTAGATAGACTATGTTTACGAGTATTTTTAGTGTATGTTATTTGGTAATGACTATTGTGATGATATTGATACCTTTTAAAGTCGGAGGATACTATTATGATGATATTGACACTCGACAAGGCCGGAGTATATTAATATGATGATATTGATACCCAGCAAGGCCGTAGGATACTATTGTGGTGATATTGATACCTGGCAAGGCCGAAGGATACTATTTTGATGATGTTGATACCCAACAAGGTCGAAGGATATATTGATGATATGCTGATGCCCGACAAGGCCAGAGGTTGATGGAAATTATGATATTCTTGATACAACATTTATGATTAGTTATAATATTGATTGTGTACTTTGCATTCATTCTTGCATGTGCATCGCCTATCTGCAATATGCACCTATATTTATCCATTGGAATAGAACAATTTCAAAGATATGGGTGAAGAATATGCTTTGCATTGTTGTATGCTGATTAAACCTTCCAAGTCTGGGGAAATGGAAGTACGCATAGGCTTGGCTAGGTATTTGGTTTTTTGAGTAGACGGTTATTTATGATGTTATTGATATTTTTATTATCATAGTTATTATCATTATTATGGCTAGCCTATGATAGATTTATCCTTTATCTGGTATTTGGATTAAGATATGTCTTTGGCCTCTTCTATCTTACGATCGCATTACTATGCATGATTATTAATGTCTAGCTGTGTGGATTAAATACCCTAGGTATGATAGTATTTAAATCTTGATAGTATTATAATGAGGTCTTGGAATGAGATATGATGATATAGGTTATGCTTTGAGATAACCTCATGTTTATATGTATATATATATATATATATATATATCTAGCTATATGAAGCTTGTACCATCATATATCCATCCCTTCATTATGCATATTGTATAGTCGTTTCTTCACCTTCTATATTACTATATATCTTTCTTTCACCCTTTATTCGTATATTGGCCTGGGATATACAATGTAGTATTAACGTAGATTGAATGCAGCTGGAATAGGATAGTTCTCCTTGATACTTCCTTAGTCTTGTTATGTTAGACTTTTGGATATGAATAGGATAGTTCTCCCTTATTATTCTCATTGACTTGTTATAGGCTATTGGATTGGGATTATGGTCTCATATGATTTCTAGACTCTTGGGTATGGATTTCATTGTGTTTATATGTTGTGTATATCTTATTTATCTTTGGATATCAATTGGTAGATGCCTACTAAGTACCATTCATTTGGTACTCATACTATACTTCTACAGCTTGCAGATCATAGTACGGGTTATTGTCATTGATGTGTGCATCATGCGGAGCAACCTTTGTTTGGTGACTTAGAGTGAGCTCCTGATGTTTAGAGTATTAGTTATCTCTCTCTTATATATTAGACTAGTCTCTAAGTTTAATTCAAAGATAAGTTGTATCAGTGTATTTCTCTTGGATATATCACTTTTGTACTCTTATTATGTTTAGAAGCTCTTGCATTGATACTACCAGGTTTTGGGATTCTTCTATGTATTGATTTTTATTTCACATATTCCGAATTCTTTTCCTTATATTATTGAGTAGTCCATTACTAGTTGTTCCGGACTACGGGATGGCTTGCCGACTGGTGATTTATGGTAGGCATCATCTTGACTTGAGTAGTTGGGTCGTGACAACTCTCAACTACTCTCTCTCAAAATCCCCTTTTCAAGTCAAGACTAGGGCTCAAAGAGGTGATCATCTAAGGTCCAAAGGGTGGTGCTTTCTTCCAATTCTCTTGTGTTTAAGGCATTTACCTCTGTCCTTATACTTATTGTTTTCTTAATGGGATAAAAATATTATTAATTCATGGTATCGATGTGGGTTTTAACATAGTTGAGGGATTTTGAGATGGTTGATCATTTAATTGATTTTCCATTGTTATTTACGCAATATTTTTGCTTTTTTTAATGATTTTGAACATTGTGGGATGATGCATGGGAATGGTGATTAAATTAAGGGGTTATGGTTAACCCCCAATTTTATTAATTTCCATGATTATGGCATTGAAAATTGTATGCCCTCAACATGTTGGTGAAATTGTCAATGAAAAGGGTTTCTGTCGCATAGTTTGTTTACCCACTAGTAATAATGCATTAGCATAAATAGGATAATGAAGTATGCATGCTTTCCTTTAAAGGCCTTAGTGGCCATGTATTAATGGTGGGATTAGAACCTTGTGGGTTTGGTTGACTAAATGGGTTCGAGTCCAGAATGATTGATTATTTGAATATCTTTTGACCTATGGGTTAGAGTCCCAGTTGGTTGAGTAGATGACATGGCATAATGATATTAGCTGGCAAGCGAGGTTAGTATGACAATATCAAAAAAATTCATTGGTGTGTAAATGGTTTAATAAAATTGGAATATACATTAAATGCTTTAATTGGGCTTAAAAGAGGTTTGTGTAGCTAATCGTGGAAGGTATAGGTCCTAGAGGACTGACACTGGAAACCGCGCTAGCCGGTGCGGGGGTCGTTATGTCTTGAGGGTTCGAGTCCCCTTGCTTGTGACCAGGTGGTTTGAGTCCACTTTAACCTTATTATTATGATTGGAAGGTTTGAATCCCCCATATCACATTTCATGATCGGTGTAGACACGTAATTGTGTCCCTCTCGAAAGTCAAATTTACCCATTTATTCTTACTTTATCATGCACCCCACCTAATTCCATAATTCTTTCATAAAAAAGCAAAAAATAACAAAATTCCTAACAACTTTGACACCTCAACCAAACAAAATAACAAACACACCCCTACCTCCACCTAACCCCCTACCCATGTCACCCCACCCAAGCCCCTTTACGCTTTTCTCTGACTAGAACAACAATTCATTCACACATAATATTCCCACTAGAATATATACACACTCAATTCCACTCACACAAATGGACAGAAACCATATACATATACACATTCACTACTGTATGGACCCCCTCTATTTTTTCCTATTGAAGCACAGATATACACACAACCCGCAACACACAAAAATCTTCTCCACTCAACACATACTCTATCGCACACAATCACAGTACACACACCATATTGGGGGAGATACACACACCTCGAGTAGCCTGCCCATTTTTTGACACCAAGATTTTCTCCTCTACACACACATCTACACAGAGGCCAAAATCGGGAGAGCAAAAACAAAGATAAAGTCAATCAGAGAGAAGAACAGCAAGAGAGATGGTGATCAGCAATTGGAATAGAAATAGAGAAAAGAAGAAACAAAGTGAGTTGATCGACATAGAGGGATTTTAGAATTTTTCGGTGAGGTCTCACCGGAGATCCGATGGAAAACTCACCAGATCAGGCACTACAGCATCAATGATAACCAACTCCAAAACCCTCCTAAAATCCAATTAAACCAGTGTCCAATTACTTTGCTGAGTCAGTCTTTGGGATTAGTCTAGATTTTCTTGGGATTAGTTCTATTCGCGAATTCGTGGTCGAAGGTTTACTATTTGAGGTTGTCAATCAAAGTCTAGTCAGTGGGCTCTTCTTGAAAGCTATTGTTCGAGCTTGGGTTTTATAAGACAGTAATACCGGAGAGAATTTCATTTGAGGTCCATTTCTCACCTCATTCTCTTTTAATATTATTGTTTGATACTATGTGTGATAAATTCATAGTATGTGAAGTTTGTTTTATGTGACTTTGTGATTTTCGAATCATGAATATTATTTCATGTTGGTTGAATGATCCGTTTGAACAGAGTAATTAAATGATTCAAACTCATTTTGGGGTAAATCTTAATTTGGGTTAGGACTTGAAAATCAATAAAAGGGGTTAATATTGGTGTTCTTTGATTCATGGATTATTGTTGGATTTGAAATAGATGTTAATTTTGACAAAAAAGATAATGTAATGTTTAGGCCGACAATTGATAGGCAAATGTAGGTTGGATAGGCAAAGTTTAGGACTCGTGGTTTGTTGAATGTTTGAAATTTTGTTGAATGGTTTGGTTTTCTCGCATTTGGATTAATTGTATCCATTTAGCCAGGGAATGCCCCGGGGTCATTGGTATTTATTCATCGAGGAATTTCCCAAAGTATTATGTACGCAAAGGAGGTTCGTGCTTAAGGCCTGAGGAACCGAGTGGAGCGTAGTTTAGGATTAGTGTAGCTTTACATTTCAGTACCTTTTTATTTTGGGTTTGTAATAAATTGGACTGGACATTATTTTTTGAGTTTTGAATTATTTGGTTGTTTTTTTTTTGTGCCTGTTTTGTTGGTTTATAGATTCCATAGTGTCATCCTACCCGATATACTCCCCGAAGCGACCGTGGTCGAATCATGGGATTGAGGGGTTCCTAACACCTTCCCCTCGATCAATAGAATTCCTTTACTGGAATCTCTATTTGCAAACCAATTTAAAAAGTCAAATTGTTTGAAAAAAGATATCTAAGGGTGACTTGGCACACCCGATTTATGTCAAGTGGCGACTCTGGGTTTTCAATATAAATAATTTTTTTTGAAATACATTTTTAGATCTTGTCACCTAATAATAAAAACTCTTTCAAACTTAAAATCCAATATCTTTTTGGTTAAAAGGGGGTGTGATAGCTCTGGCGACTCTGCTGGGGATTTTTCAGAATTCGAGCTTATTTTTGAGTTGTATCGGCTTAGTTTGACATTATGGGTGGATAGACAATTTGTTAGTGTTATTGTTTGTATTGGTTTTATCATTGTTGAGTGCCTTCGTGTTATGTGTTTATAGTTTTTCTCTTATTTGTTACCGCTTTATATATGACATCATGTACATTACCCCGAGTCATTCTTTTTGCAACAATTCCAGAGTACACGTCATGTACATGAACTCTAGTTGAGTCTCCCTTATTTTAGGAGGGGGAGCCGTTGGATGTATGGAGTAGGTGGTAAGAAATCAGAGCCACTATCGACCATATGCACCCCTGAACAGCCTTGTTAGTGGACCCTAGTCTAGGTCAGCCTTTAGGTTATGCTTATCTGCATCATATTGAGACCTAGTAGGACCCATTTTGATACGGGAATTCCTAGCTCGAGACCTTTCACACGAAGCCAAGCACGTGAGTTGCAACGACTCTAAGCCTTGTTCACATTCTTGGCCATGTGTGAGGCCCTTGTGAGCCCATCTAAGGGCCTATATTTAATAAAATATAAAGATACCCACCAAGACACCTCAAATCCACCCCCTTAAAAGCCAAGGGTAATTTGGTCTTTGTCCCTTCTTTCTAAGTGACTATATAAGCCATGTAATAGGGCTAGTATTGCTTTAGTTCATTCCTATTATTGAAGAAACACAAGTCTTGTAATATTTTGAGAACTTCTCTCTCTTGTTCTTGAGAGTGAACCCAAAACTAGACAACAAAGTGTAGTAACACTTTTGTTGTTCTTTGGCTAGAAACTTGGGGGTCTTGAGGTTCATGAGTTCCTCTTGATTCAAGTAAGAATTTGGTGTAAATATCTTTTAGTCTTAGGGTCCTAATCTTTATGTTAAGGTTCTTAGATTCTAGGATATTTTGTGTCAAGTTACTATCCATTATTTTGTAATCTTGTTGTTTGTATCTTGCTATAGTGAAGTCGTGTGGGGCTCTTACGATTCACTATAGTTATTCCAATTTTGTGTTATTTATCATCTTGTTGAATATTGTCATTGTTGCCTTGAAAACCTAGAGAAGCCGAGTGGGGCCTTTGATTCTCTAGTGATGTTGTTCTTGTTGTTCTCTTGATTCTTTGTTGTAAGTTTGATCTTTTGTATCTTTTGGTATCAAAGCTCAAGGCTTGGTTTTGTTCTTACAAAACCAATCTTGGGAAGCTCTTACCAAAAAGTATGTTCTTGAACATTTTGGTCGAAAATTGGTTGTAGATCTACAAAAGATTTTACTTGTTTAGTTTGTTTCTTGTGTTGGTCGCTTCCTCACCGACACAAAAAAAAATGTCTAAATCTAAAGTTGAGCTTAATAAGAAGAAACTTGTTGTTATGAAAACTTGAAGTGGCCTTGAGTTTGACTTGTGTTGGATGTTGGAGTGCCATTGTGGTGTATTGTTGTTTTGTTCTTGAAGGTTTTGATGTTGTGTTCATCTTAAAAGTTTATCTTCATCCTATGTCTTAAAAGAGCAATAGATCTAAAAGGGTTTCAAGACAAAATTGAAAAAGTTGTTTGTGAGAAGACTTGCCAACATCACCTTTCTAGACTTGACAACAATTTTTCCCTTAAAACAAGGAACCTTGTCTTGTGAAACTAGTAAGGTCAAACATCACCTTTTGAGTTTGAAAAAGTTGAAAAAAAAAAATTTACAAAACTTTATGTTTCCCTCCCAATAACAAGTCATCCATTACACATGATATAAAGGGACCAAGGCTTCAAGTTGATGAACAATGTATGTGGACCTGTGGCCAATGACATGCTACCATGTCACCCTAGTTACTTTTCACATAATAATTAAGCTCAAATTTGGATGTTCTAGTTTCTAACTATTGATTCCTAATTTCATCTAATTGACTTGAGAACTAATTAACAAATTAGTACATTCCTACTAGCTTGTCAATAGTCCTTTGAAGCTTTGTGTTCGTGTCAACGTTTGTTTGTCTGATTTTATCATTTGAATACGTTGTAACTCTTATCTCTAGTCCGACGAGAATTCTTTGAGTTTCAAACAAGAATCCATTCCGGAAAAGAGCATACTCATGCCTTAAGATTCACAGGTTACTAGCCAATCTACAACACTTGTGGAGCTCGAGTGTGAGTGAACCTAGAGAGTGTGAGTGAGGACTGTTTTTAAACTAACTTGTTTGTTGTTTGTGTAGATGATACCTTGAAAATGGAGGGAACCACGTCTCAAACTGTGGATTCTAATGAAATGGAGAATATGAGGGTTACTCTTGAGGCTATGACCCGAACTCTTAAAAGGTTGAGTACAGAAGTGGGAGCCATAAAGGGAGAAGTGACAACTATTAGTGGGAGGTTAGAACAAGTGGAGATTCAAAGGAACTCTCGTCATTCTACTCCTCAACATGTTTCGTCAAGTGGACATGATAGAAATTCCTCCGCCACCGTTACTCCCGAAACATGGCCACAATTGCCAAATCCTTCACTAGCTACACTAAATGCCGCAAGCCAAACCACTTATAACCCTCTAAACCGAGACTCCAATAGACCAACCCATTCCCAAATGTCTCAAGTTCCGCAAGAGGTACTAGGACGTCAAATGCCTCCACAAAATCCGAACCCCCCCTTCCAAGCTCCACTAAACCAAAGACCACCACCTCTACAAAATCCAATTCCTCCGAATCAAGTTCCAAATGTCCAAAATCGTCCCGTCCACCTTGAGGAATATGGTAGAGAGGATTATGAAGGGTATGGAGCCTTTGAAAATACCTACATGAGGGAGGAAGAGATAAGAGGAGGTCGTGTGGATCCAAGGAGATACCGAGGGTATGGAGAAAGGGGAAACCGACACCTAGAGAGAGACTTAGGCATCAATACCATCAAATTGAGCCTACCTATATTTAAGGGCGAAAGTGACCCCGAGGTGTATCTAGCTTAGGAGTCGGTTTGTGATAAAGTTTTTCAAGTGAATGATATCTCGAAGGAGAAGAAGAGTTGTTATGCCATAGCTCATTTTGAAGGCTATGCTAACACTTGGTGGGAATACATCAAGAGGTTCGGCAACGAGTTGGTTGAGGGACAACCACTACCATGGTTTCGATTGAGGTACCTAATAAGGCAATGGTATCTTCCCGAAAGTTATCTTCATGAGTTGCTTGCTAGGTTGTACAATTTACGACAAGGGAATCAAAGTGTTATGGCATACTATGACAAGTTCGAACAACTCATGTTGAAGCTTGATCATCGGGGAGAACAAACTGGCCATGACATTATTCGGTTCAAGTGTGGGTTGAACAAAGTGATCTCCACTCATTTGATGCTTCACAATTTTGATACCGTTGTAGGGATTTTCCAAGCAGCTCTTGAGATTAAAAGGGATCTTAAAGAGAGGTCGTCGTTCAAGGCAAAGGGACCATCAACCTCAGGTTGGCCAAGGAGCAAATATATGGTTCAACCATCTTCGGTTTGGCCCAAAAACAAGGACCAACCCGCTACTACAAGGCTGTCCGAGCCTAAAACAGTCCATAAATCTCCTCCCCGGCAAGAAGCTCACAAGTATCCTAATCCTAAAGGGTTCCAATGTTTTAAGTGCCAAGGTTAGGGACATAAAGCCAATGAATGTCCAAACCGACGTAATGTGATCCTAAGGGAAGGGAGATTGTATTACCTTAGTGAGGAAGTGGGTCTTGAAAAAGAAGAGAATGAGACCGAGCCTCAAGATGGAGATAAACCCAAAAATGAGCCACATAATGATGATGATTGTGAGGATGCTTATCCGCAAGAAGGGGAGTGCATGGTTCCAAATTTTGTAGTGAGGCGTGCCATATTAGTAAGGCGATAGATGACCCTAGCCAACGGGAGAATTTATTCCATACTAAATGTCTTGTGAAGGGAAGTGTGTGTACTATGGTGATAGATAGTGGAAGTTGTGTGAATGTGGTTAGTGTTGCAATGGTGAACTTCTTGAAATTGCCGACTACACCTCACACTAGTCCTTAAAAGTTGCAATGGTTGAATGAATACGGCGAGTTAAAGGTCACAAAGCAATGTGTGATACTTTTTAAGGAAGCCAACTACCATGACGAGGTGTTTTGTGATGTGATACCAATGCAAGCTTGTCACTTGTTGTTAGGAAGGCCTTGGCAATACGATAGGTCGACCAAATATGATGGAAGGTCCAATCGGCATACACTTGAGAAGGATGGCTGAAAGGTCGCTCTTCATCCATTATTACCTTCCTAAATGAATGAATTATACCAAAAGATGTGGGAATTGAGGGGAAAATAAAAGAAGGCCGAGAATAAGGGAAAAAGAGGGGAACCCGAGAGTGATGAAGTAGGGGAAACCGAGGGGCTCTTAATTTCTAAGGGGAAAGGAAGTATGGTGATGATGGCTAGGAGGAAAGAATTATTTGTGGATCATGACGAGGACACTTCGATGCTCCTGTTGGCTCATTGTTTTAACACTAACGCCACTAATATTTCCATTTCTCCTCCTATTTCTCATGTTTTGCAGGATTACGAGGATGTCTTCCGAAAAGAATTATTGCAAGGATTGCCCCCACTTTAGGGAATTGAGCACCAAATAGATTTTGTGTTGGGTTCACAATTGCCCAACAAACCGACTTATAGGAACAACCCAATGGATACCAAGGAATTGCAATGCCAAGTTGAGGAATGCCTCAACAAAGGATATATCAAGGAGAGTATAAGCCCTTGTGCGGTTCCGGTGCTACTAGTTTCCAAGAAAGATGGGAATTGGCGTATGTGCATTGATTGTTGAGTCATCAACAAGATAACGGTAAAATATCGTCACCCTATTCCTAGGTTAGATGATATGCTTGATGAATTGAGTGGTTCGTGTTCTTTTTCTAAAATTGATTTGAGGAGTGGCTATCACCAAATTCGTATGCAACCGGGTGATGAATGGAAAACTGCCTTCAAGACCAGATTTGGTCTCTATGAATTGATGGTGATGCCATTCGTCCTAACAAACACTCCAAGTACTTTCATGAGGCTAATGATTCATGTGATGAAGCCATTTATCGGAAAGTTTGTTGTTGTTTATTTTGATGATTTATTGGTGTATAGTAAGTCCTTAGATGAGCATGTAAAGCATTTACAATGTGTATTTGATGTCTTCCGAAAGGAGAAGTTATATGCTAATCTAGAAAAATGTTATTTTGGTGTCCATGAGGTTGTATTTCTTAGGTTTGTGGTGAGCTCAAGAGGGGTCAAAGTGGATGAATCTAAGATTGATGCCATTAAAAATTGGCCAACTCCCAAAACTGTAGGTGAAGTGAGAATCTTCCATGGGTTGGCTAGTTTTTATAGACGTTTTGTTAAAGGATTTAGCACCATTGCCGCCCCCTAGACCGAAGTGATTAAAAAGGATCGGTCTTTCAAGTGGGGAGATGAACAAGCTAAGGCCTTTGGGGACTTAAAAGCTATGCTCATCTCGGCCCCTTTGCTATAATTACCGAATTTTGACAAGACTTTTGAGGTCGAATGTGATGCAAGCAAAGTCCGCATAGGTGCGGTTTTAATGCAAGAATTAAAGCCTATTGCCTACTTTAGCGAAAAGTTAAAAGGAGCAACTCTAAACTACTCTACGTATGATTTAGAGTTGTATGACTTGATTAGAGCCTTGTCCACTTAGCAACATTATTTGTGGCCTAAAGAATTCGTGATCTGAACGGATCATGAATCCTTGAAGCATCTACGGGCATAAGACAAGTTTAACCGGCGGCATGCCAAATGGATTGAATTTAAACTTTCCCTTATGTTATTCAATACAAGAAGGTAAAAACAATGTGGTTGCCGATGCTTTATCCTGAAAACATGTGCTTGTGTCTACTTTGTCGTCTAAGTTGATGGGGTTTGAAAGCCTCAAGTCTTTATATCCCAAGGACCCTCACTTCGCTCCTATCTATAGGGAAAGTGAAAAGTTGGAAAGGGATAGGTGGGTTATGGATTGGGGTTCCCATCCCTATACCAAATTTGATGGATACTTGCTTAAAGGTAGACGATTGTGTGTTCCCTCAAGTTCATGGAGAGAATTATTTGTGAGGGAAGCACATAATGGCGGTCTAATGGGCCATTTTGGGGTCGAGAAGACCCTCAAAATTTTGGAAGAACAATTTTATTGTCCTAGAATGCACAAGGATGTGGCCTGGATTTGCGACCAATGTGTTGAGTGCAAAAGAGCCAAGTCACGGCTCCAACCCCATGGGTTGTACACCCCATTATCCAACCCTTTGCGTCCTTGGCTTGATATATCAATGGACTTCGTGTTGGGATTTCCTAGGACTAGAAGGGGGCGGGATAGTATTTTTGTCATGGTGGATCGGTTTTCCAAGATGGATCACTTTATTCCTTGTTCTAAATGTGATGATGCGCCTAGCGTAGCCTCTTTGTTTGTTGATAATACTGTAAAACTTCATGGTGTTCCGAGGACCATAGTGAGTGATAGGGATTCTAAATTCCTAAGCCACTTTTGGAAGTCCATATGGGGTAGACTCGATACTAAGTTGTTGTTTTCGACTTCATGCCACCCACAAACCGATGGCCAAATATAAGTAGTAAATAGGACCTTAGGGTCTATGCTACGGTCCATGGTTAAAGAAAAAATGACTTCTTGGGAGGAGCACTTACCGTTGATTAAGTTTGCTTATAATTATGTTATACACTCAAGCACAGGGATGACACCCTTTGAGTGTGTATACGGCATCAACCCCCTCACCCCTTTGGATTTAACCTCTTTGCCAAGTGATCTTGTGATAAGCTTAGATAGAAACAAATGGGCCTAGGCCATGAAAAAGCTACATGAGAAGGTGAGGTTGCGGTTGGAGAAGAAAAACCAAGAAGTTGCGAGGCAAGCCAAGAAAGGAAGAAAAAAGCTCATTCTTAAACTGGAAGATTGGGTGTGGGTGCACCTAAGGAAGGATAGATTCCCATCTCAAAGGAATGCTAAGTTGATGCCATAGGGTGATGGCCCATTCCAAGTATTAGAAAGGATCAACGACAATGCCTACAAGATTGATCTACCCCCGAATATCAAGTGCACAACACTTTCAACGTGTGTGATCTCTCTCGGGTGGAAATGGTAGAGGATGGTAATGATCCAAATTTGCGGACAAATTTCCTTCAATATAGAGAGGATGATACGGTAATTCCTAGCTCGAGACCTTTCACACGAAGCCAAGCACGTGAGTTGCAATGACTCCCAGCCTTGTTCACATTCTTGGCCATGTGTGAGGCCCTTGTGAGCCCATCTAAGGGCCTATATTTAATAAAATGAAAAGAGGCCCACCAAGACACCCCAAACCCACCTCCTTAAATGCCAAGGGTAATTTGGTATTTGTCCCTCGTTTCTAAGTGACTAGATAAGCCATGTAATAGGGCTAGTCTTGCTTTAGTTCATTCCTATTATTGAAGAAACACAAGTCTTGTAATATTTTGAGAACTTCTCTCTCTTGTTCTTGAGAGTGAACCCAAAACTAGACAACAAAGTGTAGTAACACTTTTGTTGTTCTTTGGCTAGAGACTTGGGTGTCTTGAGGTTCATGAGTTCCTCTTAATTCAAGTAAGAATTTGGTGTAAATATCTTTTAGTCTTAGGGTCCTAATCTTCATGTTAGGGTTCTTAGATTCTAGGATATTTTGTGTCAAGTTACTATCTATTATTTTGTAATCTTGTTGTTTGTATCTTGCTATAGTGAAGCGGTGTGGGGCTCTTTTGATTCACTATAGTTATTGCAATCTTGTGTTATTTATCCATCTTGTTGAATATTGTCGTTGTTACCTTGAAAACCTAGAGAAGCCGTGTGGGGCCTCTGATTCTCTAGTGATGTTGTCCTTGTTGTTCTCTTGATTCTTTGTTGTAAGTTTGATCTTTTGTATCACATTTTTTCCTTTGTAAGGGACTCACCCCTAAATCATTCTTATGTTCTAATTGTTGCATCTTTGAGTATAACAGGGTTATTTGACGAATTGATTTAGGGAAAGCATGTGTTATAACTAAAGGAGTGTGTGTTTAAGCAAGAAAAAAGAAAAGAAAAATAGAGTTTTGTAGTTTTTTAGTGTTCTTTATGGCTTTTGTTTTTCACAATTCAAAAATTCAAAAGGATTCTTGCCTTTTGCACTCATTTTCTCAAAAATAAAAACATCAAAAAGATTTTTCTTTTGTTTCCTTTAGTAAGCATTCATAATCCAAAAAATTTTAAAATATTTTTTTTCAATAGAAGCCTTTTATAAAAGAAAAATTCAAAAAATATGGTAGAAGTTTTGTACATTTCATATAACGAAAATTCCAAAAAAGATTTTCCTTTCATAATTCTCGGTATCATTTTTATATGAACTGTCAAACTAAAAAACTCAAAAAGATTTTATTCACGTTGTTCATCGTATTTCTTTGGTCGTGTCTCTCAAGTGAGGGTTCAGTTCGCTACTTAATCCATAACTGCCCAATCTGGACGAACTACGCACCCCTGATTCTCCTCTCTCGGGAGTGAGATACGTAGGCAGCCTATTGTGGTTTTGGGGATCTTATTTAAAAAATTCAAAAATATTTTCTTCACTCTTTATTAGAGTAGGTGACATATATATCTCTGAAAGAAAACCACAAAAATATTTTCCATTAATAGTTTCAAGTTTCAAGTTTCATTTTCATTTGAAATTCGAAATTGAAAACCCAATGAGATTTTTCTTTGGTAATCATAAGTTTCATTTTGTATAGGAAGCTGAAAAATTCAAAAATATTTTCATCAATCTTTTTGATAATTTGTTATTTTTTTTCTTCTTAAAGTTTCAAGAAAAAAAAAAGAAAGAGAGTTGATCGGTCATTTTGTGGCCAAACTTCACAAACTACGCACCCTTGATTCTCCTCTCTCGGGAGTGAGATACGTAGGCTTCCGTCTTGTCTTCGATGATCTTTTCAAAAAAAAATAGAAAGAAAAAGGTTTTGAGAAAGTGTTGAAAATGGTTTTGAGAAAGTGTTGAACTCTAACACGTTTGTTATTTCTTATTCAGTTAGTTTAAGGTGGTTGGTTTGTGGTATTTTGGCTGTTCCTCTATGTCACACCAAATCCAAGGAATGGTTAGTTGTGTTCAACAAAGATATAGAGAATGGCATCATGGATCAAACAAAGAGTCAGAAAAATGAGAGTTCAAAGCAAGATATTAGGAGACTAAGATAACAAATGACGAAAATGTACTGAGCTTGGGCTAGTGGGTTGACCCCTCTTCTATTTACCGCTATTGATCCTACAAATTCCTTAAGTTTTCCACCAAAATTGAAAAGCCAGTTTCCTACTGTTGTTGATGCACTGCAACATGACTCAGAATTCATTCTAAGCCAAAAGCATTCCAATATTTCCACCACTCTTTCTCTAGCTCCTCAACATAAGCCTACTCATTCACAACACCACATGTCGTATGTGATTTTTTTACTCAATCCTTTGCTGAGACATCTACATTGGCTAGCCACCATATGGTTGTGCTTCCCCATGCTGCTAGTGAACCCATGTTCAATACTCTTGGTGATCATTGTTATACTCTTTAGCCTACTTTTAAGTTTATAGGACCACCAAAATTTCTTAACAAAAAGCCTAGCATGCCTGAAGAGCCATAGAAAATGATTGGAAAAATAAAGAGTATAGAAAATGATATGAAAAGTTCCCTAGGACTGGCAGGTAAAGAAGATGTTTCATATAAAAACTGGGTCATGTCTTTAAGTGTTAACCTTCCTCCAAGCTTTAAGATATTGAAATTTGAGGAGCGAGATGGACATGAGGAATTTTTAAAACATTTGGGACAATATTGAAATCAATTAAAGCAAACAGGAGGGAAGAAGAATAAGCAAGATGCAGTTGTTATTGTAGTTGGAAATCGGGCACATCCAAGAAGACCATGTCATCGTTATCCTCAGTCGCAAGCCCAATTTCATTTCCAAGCTTCATATAATCACTCCAAAAATCCATTATACCCCATCTCCCTACCTCCATATCTAGTATATTTCGCACAGCCATATGTTCAACTCCCTTCTTACTTACAATGGTGTGCACTAATGCCTTAAATTCACCCTCCAAATCCACAAACATACAAAGCCCTTCTAGGACCTATGTTCAATCCAAGTCAAACAATAAGAAGAAGCAGAAGCTTAAGGATAGTTTCACACCAATTGGAGAATCATATGCTAGTCTGTTCCAGAGATTACTACAATAGGGAATGATCACTACTCTCCTTGGGTATACTCCTGACCCGTATATAAGAAATTTTGATCCTCATGTACAATGTGCATATCATTTTGATGTTCAGGGTTACAGTATTGAAGATTTTCATGCGTTGAAAAGAGAAATGAAAAAGATGATTCAAGATAAATTGATTGTGGTGCAGAACATTGACAGTGGTAAAAGCTCTAGTCATGATGATATGCAACTCAGTGGCTAAGATGTCAAGCTCAGCAATTGGGAAGTCACTGCACTCCTTACTAGGAAAGATTATTGGTAGTTTGTTTTGTTTTCTTTTCTATTTTCTGAATTATCTCAGGGTTGTCGTTCGGAATCTATCTTGTTTTGTTTCTTTGTCATTCATATTCAAACCCTTCTATCTTTTATTTCAACGAAATAAAGTGTCTATTTCTCTTTGTGTTTTAAATATGTGTTTTTTGTTTATTTTCTTTGCACAGTACATTTTATGTTGATTCTAGTGATATGACATGCTAGCAAAAATTTTAGCTAGATCTTAAAATCTAGTTTAATCATGAAACATTGAGTTAGAGGATTAAAGTTTAAAAAGAGAGCATCTGAGAAAATAGATAGAGCGTTGAGGCATTTGGTGATCAAGTTGAAGAATTCTTTAAAAATCAAGGAAATTATTTTGAGAAGCATGAGAATAATTGGTCATCAATTAAAAGACATATCTCAATTAGGTCAAATAGTGAATGTACGATCCTATGTCAAAAGGAACAAAAGAAAATCAGCTCCACAAAGTCATGAGTCCTTCAACATGAGGAATGAACAACAAAAGTGGATTGGTATGTTGACCAAAGTGAAAGAGTAGTGATGCACAAATTCAGTTAAAGTTAGTGCAGTAAAAATGTCACGAATAAGCTCCATCTTTCACTTTCACATTACATGATATGTACTTGCATTTTCAAGGATTAATATGACAGTGGTATTTCATTCTTCTATCCAAATATTGTGTCATCCTTTGTGAACCCCGTTTGAGATTTAGTTCTATTTTCTTTCATACCTCTCTTTTGGAATCAAGATAAGAGTCAGCAAAGTTCAAAACAAAAGTGTCGACCAAAAGAATAGAGTCATAAAAAATGTGTAAAAAAGAAAGAAAAAAAAGAGTGTCAAGAAAAGTAAAGCCAAAGTTTTAAAAAAAAGTCAAAAAAAAAGAAAGCCGAATCAAGCAAAAGAGCAAGCTGTCGGAACTACGCATGACCTGATTCTCCTCTCTCGGGGGTCAAATACATAGGTTTCCCTACTCTGGGCTCAGTCCAACAAAATAAACAATTTAGAGTTACCCAGTCAAAAGAAAGTAGGGCATGAGTTAATTTTTATTGTTTGAGTCAATTCCAAAATTTGTGAGTCCATACCTACTTCAAGTGTCGTTTAGGCCTCATGTCATCCTTTCTTTTTAACCTTATCGAAAATCTAAGTTACAACCAAAGAAAGACCTTCAGATCAATCTTTGAGAATGATAACGCTTAATATGAAATGTATATGATAATGCATTTTGAAAACTACTTGTCTTCCTAAGCATAAAAAATCAGGAGCGAAATTTAAATGAGAGAGTCTCATAGGTGAAAACCCTCATGGGCACCATAAGGAGATGGTTACTTGAGAGAGATAAAATAAGAGTCTTATCGGTGAAAACCCTCATGAGTATCGTAAGATGATTCTGAGTTGAGAGAAATAAAAATAAGAGAGCCTCATTGGTGAAAAACTCTCACGGGCATCATAAGGCAATGGTGAGCTGAGAAAAAAAAAGAGAGAGGCTCGTTGGTGAAAACCTTTCAAGGTGCCACTAGCCGAATGAGGTCTTCGAATGCAATTGGTCCAAGGAATTAACTCAGTTTTAGGGCCATTAACTCAACAACAATTGGTGAAATTTGGATGGAAAGATTGGATAATTTAATCCAAAATGCATGTCATAATCATTAGAGTTGACTATCACTTTCAGATAAATTCTTCTTTTCTCTTTTTCAATGGGGACATTCACTGTCTTTTCTTTTCTCTCTATAGTTTTATTTTTTCTTTTTGAGTCAATTATCCAAATTTAAAGAAAAATCAGCCATTTTTTGTGTCTTTGAGTCAAATAAGTGTCAAAGCAAGTGAGAAAAGATTTCAAAACTGGCTACCAACTTCTTCAATTACATAAAGCAAGACAAAAGGCCGGTACTTGAAAGAAACAAGATTGCAAGTCAGAATAAGGCATGCAAAAGGTTGTTGTCAACTGACAAATTTAGGGGATTCATGGAAATACCAAGGTTTAAAAGGAATTATCTAAGAAACATAGCAAAGCAGAGATACTGTATTTGTTTTAGAGTCACTCTAATATTCTGAGTTTGGATCAATGGTGCAACAAGGCAATGACAAATGCTAAAAATTGAAATCAAGATTTAAATACGACGAGTGCAAGAGAAATCACCTCAAAAGCCAAAGTCGTAAGCCAACCATCCTATTTTAAAATCACAAGTTTTCCTTGAATGAAACAGCAATAGTTGCTATATTTAAATCAAAGGCTTCAAAGCGTAAATGTCCAGAGGTATAATTCCTTATTTTTGGAAATGCAAGAGTAGTGTTGCAGTACAGGTTTAGTAATTGCAATTATGGTGAAACTCATCATCTTGTACCCCTAAGAGACACATTCTCTAATTTGGGTCTTTCATGTCTCACCGCTAGGAGGTTCAGTTCCTAATTTGAACCGTTAATTCTAAAAGATGAACTTTAAGTAAGAACCTTTCTCCTTCATTCTTAACAGAGGGACTTCTTGGTCTCAGTCATTCAATTTTAACCTAAAAAGGGCATTTGTTGATTAGGATCTTGATTCATCTTTGCATTATGCACTGTTTGCAAGTAGTTGTGATTGGGTTTCACGTTCGTAAAAGCTTTTGATGAAAACTAGGATAAAAATAATTAAAAGTAATTCATGTTATATGGAACTTCACTTTAGGACCCTCCTAGAAAGTGAGACTTTATTTTTCTTTAAAATGAAATCTTTCTTTATCATAATATTTGTGTGGGATAATTTTTGTTCTAGTTGTGATTCTAAAAGTTAGGAGCCTTCCTGAAGAACAGGGTGATGAAATAGCAAGTCAGGAACCCGCCTGAAGAATAGGGTGAAGAAATGGCAAGTCAAGAGCCCGCCTGAAGAATAGGGTAATGAAATGGCACGTCAGGAGCTTGCCTGAAGAATAGGGTGATAAAATTGCAAGCCAAGAGCCTTCCTAAAGAATGGAGTGATGAAATAGCAAGTCAGGAGCTTTCCTGAAGAACAGAGTGATGAAATGGCAAGTCAGGAGCCTGCCTAAAGAACAGGGTGATGAAATTGAAAGTCAGGAGCCCGCCGTGATTAAACTAAAATTCAAGGGCCCATCTAAAGAATAGGGTGATGAAATTGCAAGTCAGGAGTTTGACTGGAGAACAGAGTGATGAAATGGAAAATTAGGAGCCCGTCTAAAGAATAGGGCAATGAAATTGTAAGTCAGGAGTTTAACTAGAGAACAGAGTGATGAAATGGAAAGTTAGGAGCCCGTCTGAAGAATAGGGTGATAAAATTGCAAGTCAGGAGCTCGCCTAAAGAATAGGGCAATAAAATGGAAAGTCAGGAGCTCACTTGAAGAACATAGTAATGAAATGGCAAGTTAGGAGCCCGCCTGAAGAATAGGGTGATGAAATTGAAAGTTAGGAACCCGCCTAAAGAATAAGGTGATGAATTTGAAATTCGGGAGACCTCCTAAAGAATAGGCTAATGAAATAGCAAGTCAAGAGCCCACCTGAAGAACAGGATGATGAAATGATAAGTCGAAGCCCATTTGAATAACAAGGTGATGAAATTAAAAATCAGGAGCCTTCCTAAAGAATGGGGTGATGAAATTGCAAGTCAGGAGCCCACTTGAAGAATAGAGTAATAAAATGGCAAGTCAGTAGCCCACCTGAAGAACAGGGTAATAAAATGGCAAGTCAGGAGCATCCTGAAGAACAAGGTGATAAAATGGAAAGTCAGGAGCCTACCTGGAGAACAAGGTGATGAAATAGCAATTTAGGAGCTAGCCTAAAGAACAGGGTGATGAAATTGCAAGTCAGAAGTTTGCCTGGAGAATAGAGTGAAGAAATTATAACTCGGAAGAATAGGGTGATCAAATTGAAAGTCATGAGCTCACCCATAAAACAGAGTGATGAAATAGGAAGTCAAGAGCCCACCTAAAGGATAGGGGTGATGAAATTGCAAGTCAAGAGCTTACCTGAAGAACAGGGTGAAGAAATTGGAAGTCAAGTAACAGGTGAAGAAACTGAAAGTCAAGTAATAAGGTTAAGAGATTGAAAGTCAAGCAAAATGATAAAGCAATTAAAAGGCAATAAAGTGAGGAAATTATAAGTTGAGAGCTCACCCGAAGAACAGGGCTGTGAAATTAAAAATCATAAGATCTAAAATAGAAAGTCAGAAGCCCGCCTGGAGATCAGAGTAATGAAATTGAATGTCAAGTAACAAGGTGAAGAAATTGTAAGTCAGGAGCCCTCCTGAATAATAGGGTGAAGATTTTCAAATTCAGGTTCAAATTCTAAAGTACCACTGGCAGGACATGGTCAGTTTTTGAGTTTATCTCCAACATTAAATTTTGTATGGAGAAAGAATATATTCTCAAGTTCAATCCAAAGAAAATCAGATCTTTTGTCAATTTGGAAAGCATCAAAAACTCAAGTCAAGAGTCCAGAGAAGCTGCATAGATACGAATTTTGTAATTTCTGTTATCTTTATACTTATAATTTTAATTTTTTGATGTATTGACAGAACCACAGATCAGAACCTCGATGAGACCTCACTCGAATCTTTAACTCAGTATAGTCCCTCTCCTTTTCAATCCTTGAACCATATGTGACTTGATCCTCATATAACTTGGGATGGGTAGAATGTCCAAAATAAAGACTTGGTTGCCTTCCTTCCTTCTATTTCATTCTTTTGAATAATGGTCAGGACAAAATTTTGTCTTGTTGTCTACTTCTTTTTCTGGAAACACTTTGTGTTTACATCCAAAGAAGAAGGATTCAACTTGATCACTGTAGACACGTAATTTTGTCCCTCTAAAAATTATTTTTACTATTTTCTCCGTCTTACCACGCACCCCAACCCCATTCCATAATTTTTCCACAAAATAATAACCAACTCTATACAAATTTTATCCCTAAATTCCCATATAATCCAAATTTGAACAAACTAACAACCCCTTTCTATCAAATTTTGACACATCACCACCCTACACCCTACCCTCCACATACCCCTATACACCTATATTTTTTAGAATACACACTATAATTTATTCACTAAAGGCACACACACTCATCCTCTTCTCCATGAATACACACTCACGCACAGTTACAAAATGGGAGAACACAAAAGAGAAAAACCAGTAGAAAATACAATGAGAGATCAGAAAGGGATAGGAATCTTTTTCCAGCAATTTCCTCACTGGGAATCACTTCCCTCTCACTGTCAAGACATCGATAACACACCCAACCACCAGAATATCCCACACAGTTCACACACATACACAGATTGATAGAGATCTAAATTGGAAGAGTGGTAGTAAGAGATATTTGAGCACGAATAAAATAGAGAGGTAGAGAAAGAGGCAAGAAAAGGATATAGAGAGAAAAGGGTCAATGGGGGTCTGAAATTGACCTATGTTTCTTTAATTGCTCTGTCTTTGAGATTGTCGGAGCTTCTATGAAGTGAAAACCATGACCCAACTCTGTCTACGATCGAACCTCATCAGAAATTATGCACGGGTTATGTTGATAATCGTGATTTTGTATCAATTTTGATGCAAAAATAATGGAGAATATATAAAATCTATGGTTTGGACATTGTCGAGGTTTGAATCAAGGTTTATCGAGTGCGATTCCATCTTTGATATATTGAAATCGGCAATTGAGGTCTATTTATCAACTTTATTTATTAATTTTATGTGATTACAGATATTGATTTGATATTGTTGTTCTATTTGTTGAGTGATTTTTGGTTTGTATTTGATTGTTGTAAATCATTGATCTCATGGTATAAGTTTGATGTTGATATGGTTGGATAACTATTTACATGTTAAAAATTCATGCGTTAAAAAGAAATTCTAGGAGGGGTTAGTCTCGATAAAGTGATTTTATATTAATTTTGGATCATCGATAATGTTGAATTCATTGGAGTTGTGATAAATCAAAAATGAGTAGGCAAATGATAAGGGGTAGGCAAATTTAAGAATTCTGGATTGGTGAATGCTTGAAATGTGTGTTGAATGATTTTGTTTTATTGCTTTTGGATCAATTGTACCATTTGTCTGGGGAATGCCCCGAGGTATATTTGTATTGTTTTTATCTAGGGAATACTCTGAGGTATCTGTTGTTTTTATTTAGGGAATGCTCCAAGAAAGTTATACTTGAAGATGGCATGGGATCAAGGCCCGAAATGTTCGGTGGAATATGGAGCATAGTTCAAGATTAGTGTAGGTTAGTGTAGATTTACATTTCAGTAACATTTTTTTCGACTATAATAATTGCACTAAACACTATTTTTCAGACTTGTTTTTGTTTTGGTATGATTGTTTGTTTTTTTGGTTTATACATTCCATAGTGTCATCCTAGTTGATATACTCCCCGAAGAGATCGTGGTTGAACCACGAGATAGAGAGGTTCCTAATACCTTCCCCTCGGTCAACAGAATTCCTTAACTGAAATCTCTATTTGCGAACCAGTTTAAAGAGTCAAATTATTTTGAAAAAGGATATCTAAGGGTGAATTGGCACACCCGATTTATGTCAAGTTGCAAATCTGAGTTTTGAATATAAACAATCCTTTTTGAAATAAATTTTCATTTTTTGTCACCTAATAATAAAATCCTTTCAAACTTAAAAGCCAATATATTTTTGGTTAAAAAGGGGGTGTGACAATCGGGTTCTTAAGTCACCTTTGTATATGATTGGAGGGTTTGAGTGCCCCATGCATATATATATATATGATCTTTCACTAATTCATGCGGCTACACGCATTGCGTTCGGACCAAGGGGTGAGAGTTCGGGCCCATATAGCCTGTGGGTACTATTATTATGATGATTAAGCTATATATTCAAGGTTAAGATTTTAAATGTCCATAATAAGCCTTGTTTCCTACCCAGGATATTATATATATGTATATATATGCATTTGATGATATGCATAGGATTTTATTGGTTTTAAATTATTATCCATGGCATTATTTGTTTCCTTATCCCTGAGTTACATGCTAGCACTCTAATAGCTAACCATCTTCAGACGTTGTATCCCCATGCGATGTAGGATTTGGCCATACTTGTACTCCTCCTTTATAGTGACTAATAATTGGGAATAGTTCATGAGTTGACACTAAAGTGGTGAGCTTTCATACATCAAAAGTTTACATTTCATGTTTGGTCTCTTATGTCTCAGACTTGTTTTTGGCTATAATTGGGAGCAAGTCCTGATAGTTTTATTGGTATTCATTTTTGTTAGAGGCTTTGTTGGATACTGTGGACATAGGTATGGTGGTTTCTTTTGGTATTGGTTTTGATACTCTGGATAGTTTTGGATATGCTCAGGGGTCAGTCTCCATTCCTTAGTAGACTTGAGATGCCCATCGCAACCAGGCTCTGGTTTGAGTCATGACAAAGTTGGTATCAGAGCCTAGGTTTTGGTGTCATGGGGTATCCACAAATCCGTGTCAAGTAAAGTATCCTTTATGGGCGCGCCACACTTATAAAGAATAGGGTATGAGGCATTTAGGAATGTCTCCCTTTATTGTTATCTATTTTTGGGTTGTTGACTCTAAAGTCTTAAATCCCCTCTAATAGTCATTTGTTCACTTTTTAGATCATGTCTCCCAGATGATCTAATGTTTGTGGAAACTCTTTTTTCCTTATTGAGGACAATATGGGCGGAGCTCATCCTACTTCTTGAGTGCAGACCCGATCTAAGGTCACTGCTTTTAACTATTCTTATGTAGTTTCACTTGTTCCCACAGATCTTTCTCCAGCTGGTGGTACTCGAACTCAGACACCTTAGGAAGATATAACTAATGTTGAGTTTCACCAATCCATTAATCTGCTGACTCAGTTGGTGACATCTCAGTCATATCAGATGGATTCTGCTATTATTGTTGGGAGTTCATCCGAGGCCACTAGACTTGGCCAGTTTATAAGGTTAAGTCCTCCTACTTTTTATAGTACTAAGGTTGAAGAGGATCCTTAGAGTTTTATTGATAAGAATAAGAAGATCTATTGGGTTATGCATGCTACTGAGGTAGAGGGTGTGGAGTTCGCTGCATACCAGTTAAAGGATGTAGCATACCAATTGTATGAAGAGTAGGAGAAACTTAGGGGAGATGATGCTGAGTCTACTTTGTGGGATGATTTCTCTAGTACTTTTCTTGACCGTTTCTTTCCTCAGGAGTTGAAGGAAGTAAAATTAGAGGATTTTATGAATTTACAGCAAGGCAAGATGTTAGTGAAGGAGTATTCCTTGAAGCTTCACTAGTTGTCATGGTATGCTCTTGAGCTGGTGTCTAGTATGAGAGCTAAAATGTGGAAATTTTCCTCTGGTTTGTCTCAGGATTGATCTTAGAGAGTAGAGCTTCCTTGTTGAAAAAGGATATGCACATCTCTAGATTTGTAGTGTATATACATCAGGTTGAGAAGGAGAAGAAGAAGCAAGCAGATTTGGGGGACAGGTAGAGTAAAAAGTTTCGGTATTCAGATAAGGCTAGAGGTTAGAAACAAGGTGGTAGAAATGGTGGTAAGTGGTTGAAGAAGAAGTGGGGTAACTCTAGTTTCTATTCGATGGCTATTGCTCCTTATCCGAAGCCGTCTGGAGATCATTATTTTTTTAGAGTGGGGATGGTTCTCGAGCACAGGGTGCCCAGTCTCAAGACAGTGGGGCCCAATCATCTCCACCATAACCTACCTGTGGATTTTATGGTCGGGTGTATCATGGTTTCTGTGATGAGTGAAGAAATAGGCATTTTTATTATGGTCAGATTGGTCATATACATAGGTATTGTCCTTCAAAGGTTGCTTATGGGGCCATTAAAGTTTCGACTGCCTCTTCATCAGCTCTTGCACTGAAGGGTGACACTTCTAGTACCGACATGGGTCAAAATCACTTGTACACTCTTACTACTCGTCAGGAGTCTGAGGCATCACCTAATGTTGTCATTGGTATGTTGAAACACTTTTCTCATGATATGTATTATTTACTCGATTTAGGGTTCACTCTTTCTTATGTGATCTTATTTATGGTTGTGCATTTTGGTTTTGGTCTTAAGTGCATTTCGGATCCTTTCTCTATTTCTACCTCGGTGGATAACTCAATGGTTGCTCGGAGAGTCTATAGTGGTTTTGTGGTATCTATTGGTGGTCGGAAAACTTTGATGGATTTTCTTGAGCTTGACATGCTAGATTTTGATGTCATCTTGGGGATGAATTGGTTGCATTCGTGCTATGCCTCTTTAGATTGTCAGACCCACAGGGTCATATTTAAATTCCCTAATGATCCGGTTATTGAGGGGGAAGGGAGTTCTTTAGTACCTAAGGGGAGGTTCATATCATACCTTAGAGCCCAAAAATTGATTTCCAAGGGGTGTCTTTATCATTTGGTTCGGGTTAAATATTCTAACTCGGAAGGTCCTTCTTTACAATCTATTCTCGTAGTTAGTGAATTTCCCAAGGTCTTCCCTGATGATCTTCCTAGTGTTCCTCTCGATAGGGAAATTAATTTTGGGATTGATCTTGTTCCGAACGCTCGTCCTATCTCTATCCCTCCTTATAGAATGGCTCCGACTGAGTTGAAGGAGCTTAAGGATCAATTGAAAGATCTTCTTGACAAGGGTTTTATTCACCAAAGTGTGTCTCCATCGGTTGCTCCTTCTCTCTTTGTTTGTAAGAAGGATGGTGTCACAACCTGATTCACAAGTCGTAATGGCGCCTACCAAACCCACCAGTAAGTAAGCCAACTCTGTAACCTAGAGGTAAGGCAATGGGTTACTTTGGTAGAAATTCCCGACAAGGGCCACAATAGATGAACAGCACAACAATCAATGATGTTCCATAATAGACAAGCAACTACGGATACCAATTCCCACGACATGGTAATATTAATGGTAATATCAGTACAAGAGCATCTAAGTTCGACGATAGGAAATACAACTCTAAGTCTAAATAGTCTTATACATTCGTCTCAAATACAAAAGACTGGATAGAGATAAGAGAAAAATGGGCGACTCAAACTCCAAGAGCTCACCCTATCTCCGGAAGATCAACACAGCATGATCTGAACTCAACAGCAACATCTAGTACTTGGGTCTGCACAAAAAAGGTACTGAACTATAGTATGAGTACCAAAACAATGGGTACTCAGTAGGAAGCATCGTCCAACTGAGCTAAATTATGATATAAAGATGATATAAAGTAAGACAATAACTATAAGTCAAGGTACATACTCGAACCTAAATCATCTCCATCATCGTTGTACAAAATAACTAATCTACTAGAGCAATAATACAATATCTCATATCAAAATGTACCATAACCGTAATACATAATGAATAACCAATTCAAAAGCGTAAAGCAACATATCTATAATTACAATCGCATAAATACCAAGTTTAATGCGCATACCATTATTAGAGCATAAAGCAGATGAACTTACCACGACGTCCCATACCACTGGAAAGTACACCCAAAAGAATACAAAGTAAAAAACTCATCATGATGTCCCATACCACTGGAGAGTGCACCAATAGATCAATTCATCAACATATCATGAATATGTAAATACACAACCAACTCACATTTACCACGATTTCCATGTTTCTATTAATGACCATTTGCCAAGTCCCATAATCATCATCAATTACTGCAATCGACAAAATGGAACCAATATAATTATAACCATAGTTATATAGTCATTTAGACCTTTAACTCATTAATATACTCAATCTTGTCTATATCAACTAACCACCATTTATTATTAAAGTACTAGTTTGCTAGTCATCATAAGGCCACTAACCATTAACCTAACCGATTCTTTATAGACCTTCTTCATGAAATAGCAACTAATTACCATTTACTAAATAGCCATCTTTCACATCTAGACAAGATGCATAACTAAACCATAATCACCATTTAGCCCGAAATTCATTCCTAATTACCATAGGTGCACTAGCCATCATATAGGAAGAGGTTACATATTATTAAACACATTTATCTAACTATTAATTAACACCTCTCATTTGTCAACACCATAAATCTCTAATTCATAACTTGAGCAACCCACGGCATCACCTACTAGGCGTTAATACACAAATCATCAACAATGCTCGGTTTATTATTATCATTAACCATTTAACAAGCATAGCTACTAATTCCCACATTTAACTAAACAAGGTTCACTAACTAGTATTCTAGGTATCCTAGCCATCAAGTAATATAACCACTTTATATAAACAACTAGTTATCACATAACTCGTTTCACTAGGCGAAATCCCATAACCTAACCATTTATTCAAGCCAAATATATTTACTAGGTGATTCCGTAATTCTACCATAATTACACTTACCAATTAGTCTAGACTCACTAGTCGGCAATTTCTACTTTTATTCACTCTTTGGTATTAACAAGAGCCATGCCACTTAACTAGTGATTAACGATACAGAATATAGACACTTCCCAAGGAAAACATCATATCCTACATGCACACAAGGACGTAATTATACAATGGCACAACTACGGATATACCTATATTTTCACACATGCTTACCATACATAACATTACCATAACATCCATATATCCTACGGGTTTACCGGGCATCACCATAACATTAATACCTCTTTCGGATTTACCGGGAATCATCACATCATCAACATATCCTCCGAATTCACCAGGCATCATCATAACATCAATACCTCTTCTGAATTTATCGAGCATCATCATATCATCAATATATCCTCTGGATTCAATGGGTCATCGTAAGATCAATGTATCCTCCAGATTCACCAGGTATTATCATAACATCAATATATCTTCCGGATTCACTGGGCATCATCATAACACAAATACTTCATCCGAATTTACTGGGCCTAATCATAACATCAACATATCCTCCGGATTCAACGAGCATCATCATAACATCAATATATCCTCCGAATTTATCAGCCATCATCATAACATAAATACCTCTTCCGAATTTACCAAGCATCATCATAGCATCAATATATCCTTTGGATTCTTTGAGCATCATCATAACATCAATATATTTACTATGACATCAATATACATATATCTAGTCAAATTAATAACAGGTGCAATACTACGAAGAATAGTTTGGAAAAGAAATAAGAAGGACATGTCATCACACCTTTCTATTTATTATCAATATAATATGTTTGTAGGTGCATGATCATGTATATATATATGACAAGAACACTTCATATATTACCAGGCTTAACATGATTATTAGCAAGGTCAATAACTAGCCATGATTATACTTTCTAAAATCTCCCTTTACATGCATGATTCATAATACTATGATTAAGGGACTCCTTTGCACAAACATTAGTTTAGTCATTAGGCTTGAACATAATATGTGTACTAGCATAATCCAAGGTTCATATAACAACAAGACAATAATTCAAGTGACAACATAGTCATAGGCTCAATTTATAAGACTTTACATTGCTAATCAGCAATTTCAAGATGATGACTATCAACATACACATTATTTCCAAAGCCAACATCGTGAATAACCCATCTATCGGGTCTAACCATCATAATCCTAAAACCATATTCTAGGATTTAACAAATATCTAGGTCACTAATAATTTACATAATCCAAACTTAATGTGGTCACATTCTACTTCTAACATCCCAAAATATCCATTCAAGTTTAACTTCTACCTGGGATAGACTAATTCATCTACATCATCTTGTAGAGGTTTACCAATCCATGCTAGTTCTATCATATAATTCTTCCTTAAGTATTAGTCTTAGTTCATTCAAGGTATCTAAGGCAAATTTCACATATAAACCTATCTAAGGTCAAATTACTCTTAGGGTGAGCGAACAAGGTCACCTCTAATTACCAAAACTAGAGCATTCTTATACAATTCATGAGATAACAAGTTCAACTAGCAAAGGTTCTAAGTTATAAGTCAATAATTACACTATACAAGTTCAATGGCCTAAGTAGTTCAACTAATCCCAAATATACCATTTATCATACCAATGCCTAAAACCCATCCCAATCTTAAAAAGATATCAAAATCATACTATAATAAATCTCAATCTAACAAAAGTAAGCCTGACCTACCTTGAATCCAAATATAACTTATGAACCAATAATCTTCGCTTTCCCTTTCCTCTAAGCTTCTCCAAGGTTACACACTATCAAAAACATATTCTATGAAATATTATAAAAATAATAACACCCATATTGCACCATTTGCTTTAGGTCCAAAACCAAACCAAAAACCCCCAAGTAGGTCCCACATACAGAAATCAAGTTTCTGAGACCAAGTCAATGTTCAAATACCATTAGGAAGTTAAAGTCCTCAAGAAATTTGTGCAAAACAATCATATTTTGGGATAAAACCAATCCTCAAGCCATTTGGGATTTTGGTCAAAATTTCAAGAAATAAAAGTATGAAATTAAAGGATTCTTACCTCAAAACTGTTGTTAATTGCAAATATAAATGATAATCAATCTTCTAATTCACCCCCAAGACTCAGTTTAAGTCAATATATCATTCTTGGGATGCTAGGTTTTAAAGAGAGGTGAAAATGCCAAAAATCCAGCCAAGAGGCCTTTTTATAAGAGGCTAAAAAGGGATCGCAAGGTCAAAACTTTCTTTTGACCTCTCGGACTTATTCGAACTCCTTTTTTGCAAATGAACTATGTAAACCCAATAACTTTGTCATTTCGGATACATTGGTGAAGTCTTTATTGTCATCTAAGATCATATAGGCCACTTGTGGGTCCCATACCTATATATTCCAATTTTTTACTTTTGGACTAATGGATCAAAATAAGCTCGGGTGTAGTGGGATCCAAACCAAGGGTCTACCTAGCCTAAAACTGATGTTACAGAGCTGCTAGCACATTCTAAATTTGCATCCAAAATCATTTTACTAAAGTTTTTACTCAGCTGCCATTTGGAATCAGCGAAGACTTCTAAATGAGAAATTGGGTCTAAAAACAAACGAACTGCCTGATAATCAAATTTTTAGCTCCAGCAAGTCAAAAATGGCTTGAGGAAGCTATGGAAAAGCTCTAATGGTAATAATAAGTAGGAATACAAAAAATGACCTGAAGGGTCATTACAACATCCACTACTAAGTAACTTTCATCCCTTTAAGTTAAAGATGGGGAAATACCTAAAGTTTTAAACAGGTGAGGATAATGGGCTTGCATCTTACTCTCGATCTCCCAAGTGGCCTCCTCCACTGGGCCTTAACTACAAGAATCTCTATAGTACGTAACTGCCTCACATCACTAGCCAAAATAAGCACGGGCTCCTCTATAAAGTCCAACTTCTCATCTAACTAGACTGAGTCCCACCTAAGAACATGAGATGGGCCAAGAATATACCTTTGTATCATGAAGACATGGAAAACTGGATGAACAGCTACAAAATCTAGATATAAAACTAGCTCATAGGCTACCTTGCCCACTACACGGAGAACCTTAAAAGGGTCAATATATCGAGGGATGAGCTTATCCTTCATTCCGAACCTCATCATACCTCTCATAAGAGAAACATGAAGAAACACATGATCACCAACTTCAAATCTCAAGGTCCGTAGCAAACTATTTGTATAGGCCTTCTACCTACTCTGAGTTTCTCTCAACCTATCCTCAATCACCCTAACTCTATCCAATGAGTCCTGAAGCAAATCCGTACCATGAGGTCTTACCTTAAAATTCTCAAACCACCCTATTAGAGAATGATATCTCCTACTATACAAGGCCTCATAAGGCACCATCTCAATACTCGAGTGATAGCTGTTGTTATAAGCAAACTCTGGCAATTCTATGTGTTGATCCCACTGTCCTTCAAAATCTATAATACAGTCTTAAACCATATCCTCGAGCACATAAATATTCCACTTGGACTAACCATCTATCTATTGATGAAAAGTTGTGCTCAAATCAACTCGAGTACCCAACTCCTCCTAAAATTCTCTCCTAAATCTTGAAGTTAATACAGAACCATGGTCTGATATAATATAAATAGGAACCCTATTCAAACAAACTATATCCCAAACATAAATCTGGGTTATTCTCACAATACTGAAGGTCATCTGAATAGGACATGTGCCAACTTGGTAAAACGACCTACAATAACCTAAAAACTATCATGACCATAGGGAGTACGAGGTAAACGACTAATGAAGTCCACAGTAATCCATTCCCATTTCCACTCTGGAATGGGAAAACTCTGAGTCAATCTACCTGGATGTTGATGCTCAGCCTTAACTTATTGACAATATAGGAAATGAGCCACAAAGTTTGTCATATCTCTTCATCCCATCCCACCAGTAATGTTGTCTCAAATCTCTATACATCTTAGCTCTACTGGGATAAATGGAATATCTAAAATTGTGAGCCTCATAGAATCTACTAAATTAAGTCATCAAGTCGAGAAACATAAATACAACCATGGAATCTCAGAATACCCTCGAATATATAGTGAGCCTCTTAGACTCACCACTAATCACCTAGTTACGGAGAAAGCACAACTTGCTATCCTCATACTGACAATTATGAATCTGCTCAAATAGGGAGGAACTCACCTCTACAGAAGCCATAATCCTTGCACAATCTAAAATATAATAGTGAACCATCAAATTGCCTAAGGACTGAATGTCCCATACCATAAGCCTCTAAGAAACTGATATACATGACAAGCTACCCATACTCACTGCCTTGCAACTCAAAGAATCAGCTACCATATTCACTTTACCCAGATGGTATAAGATGGAAATATCATAGTCTTTTAACAACTCCATCCATATATACTGGTGAGCATTAAGATCTCGCTAGGTCATACGATGCTAAAGGCTACGATGATCGGTCAAAATCTCATAATGCACGCCATACAAATAATGCCTCTAAATTTGAGTGCAAAAACTACCGCTGCCAATTCTAAATCATGAGTGGGGTAGTTGCTCTCATGCACTTTAAGCTGTCTAGAAGCGTAAGCAATAAAATGAATCTACTTCATCAAAACGCAACCAAGACCAACACCATAAGAATCACAAAACATGGTGAATCCCTTACCCTCAATAGAAAGAGCTAACACTGGCACTGAAGAAAGATAATCCTTGAGCTTTCCAAATCTCTACTCACACTCCTTGGACCATCGGAAAAGAACCTCTATTTGTGTTAATCTAGTCATAGGAGCTTAAATAGTCACAAAACTCTCAATAAAGCATCTGCAATAACCAGCCAACCTAAGGAAAATTCAAACCTTTGTCGGAGACATAGGTCTAGACCAATCATAAATTTCCTCAATCTTAGCTGGGTCTACCATAATACCAGCCTTGGACTCCACATGTCCAAGAAATTCCACTGACTCAAGCCAAGACTCACACTTAGAGAACTTGGCAAAAAGAACATGCTCTATCAAAGTCTGGATCACGATCCTTAAATGATGTGCATGATCCTCACTACTCCTCAAATACACAAGATGTCATTAATGAACACAATAATGAAGGAGTATAGATAGGGTCTGAACACATGGTTCATCAAATCCATGAACGCGGCTGGGGCATTAGTCAACCCAAAAGACATCACTAAAAACTCATAATGATCATAACGAGTCCTAAAAGCTATTTTAAGGATATCCTCATCTCAAATCTTCAATTGATGATAACTTGACCTCAAATCAATCTTAGAAAATACGGCAGCACCCTGAAGCTGGTCGAACAAATCATCAATACAAGGCAGAGGATAAAGGTTCTTTATCATGTTCTTATTAAGTTATTTGTAGTCAATACACATGCCCATAAAATAATCTTTCTTCTTTCAAACAAAATAGTAGCTCCCCATAGTGATATACTTGTTCTAATAAAACCCTTACTAAGAAAATCCTGAAGCTGAGAATTCAGCTCTTTAAGCTTGGTAGGATCCATATGGTAAAGGGTTCCATAGAAATAGGTCAGATGTTAGACTCAAGGTTAATAGAAAACTCAATCTCATAGTCAAGAGGGAATACCAAGAAAATCGGAAGGAAACACATCAGGAAACTTGCAAACAACAGGAACAGAGTCAAGAGGTAGACTCTCTACATGAGTATCATAAATATAAGTGAGATTAGGCTCACAGACTCACAATATAAGTCTCCTAGAACAAACGTAGGAAATAATCCCCATTACTTTACGGCTAACCGCTCCCTACCACATGACTAGGGTATAGGCATAGCTAAGTAAATGGTCTTGGCAAAACAATCCATGACCACATGATAATGGGATAACCGGTCCATGGCCAATATCATACTAAAATCCAACATATCTAGAACAATAAGATTAGCATAAGTATCAACATCACTATCAGTCAGAACACATGATTTGAACACTCGATCCACTACTAAAAAATCACCCACGGGAGTAGATACGCACAATAGCACAAATAATAAATCACTAGTCAAATCCAACTATGGTGCATAATAAGAAGATATATAAGAATAAGTGGATCTGAGGTCAAATAAAGAAAGAGTGTACTTGTGGCATACTAAAATAATACCTGTCACTACAGCATTTGAAGTCTCAAACTAGAGTCTAGCAGGTACTGCATATAAGTGACCACGCCTGCCACCTGACTAAGAACCTGATTAACCTCTTATCCTGTCTTTCTATGTACCACCTCGAACACCTTATTGACCACCCCTACGAACTCATAAACCATCTCTACCTGAGAGATAAATCACTAACATGAGTAGTACCCTGGGCTAAAATAATTATCACCCTACAACTAGGGTAATCTCTCAAGAAATGATCGGGAAGCCCAAAAGTAAAACAAGAATTATGAGCAGAACTAGCACTCACAGATCCAGCTGTACCAAAGTAACCACCACATCTAGCATGACTCAAAAATAAACTCCATGAGGACTAATCACCGCCCTTACTAGGGCGACCATTAGCACAAAATTAACATTCGCCAGTAGTCTGAAGATCTTCCTAAACTGGTCGGCTAAGCTGACTCTTAGGCTGAGAAAATAGATACAGGGAATACCCATTATGGGAACCACCACCAATAAAGTAGGAACCACTATAAATCCCTCCAAATCTACCTTGGAAATCTAATCCTCTTATCACGACCCTTATGACTCTTCATGTGCATCTCCTCTATCACTCTAGCATGGTTAGAAACCTCAGCAAAAGTCCTACCCGCAAAAACTAGGCTCTGAGTAGCTATACAAATAGGGAGTCTCAACCCTCTGAAAAAGCATCAAAATCTCTCAAACTCAATGTCCAAAATAAAAGTATTATGTCCAGACAACTCATAAAAATGGGCCTCATACTCCACAACTATCATAGAGACTTTCCCCAATCTAGAGAACTAACTACTCAGTCGATTTCTAATTCTATGTAGTATATACTTCTCCAAGAACAACTCAGAGAACTGAGTTAATGACAAGGGAGAAGATCCAACTTGGCTAGAATCTGAAAAACCCCTCTACCAGTGATGAGCAAACAAATCCTACTGAAATATGGTATAATCCACACTGCGAGTCTCTGTAAGGCCTAAACCTTGAAGCCTATCCTCACAAGTAGTAAGAAACTTAAATGCATCCTATCTAGGAGCACCAAAAAACCTAGGCAGAGCCAACCTTAAAAATCTACCCAAAATTTTTTACTTATTAGCAGAAATAGAAGAATGGGTCCCAGCTAGCGATATGGCTATCGACTGAATGACTACCGATGTAGGAGGAATCTCAATATTAGGAGCATTAGCTACAGGCTATGCCTCGATCCCAAAAGTCTGTACACTATTAAATGGTACACTACCAATCATACTCAATATCAAAATTAAGGAATCTCTGAAAAATAAAGAAGGAATAAAACCTGGTGGATCTTGGACTGGTCCCTAGACTACCGCAAATTATGAAGGAGGAATCTCTAGCTCCGGTATAAGGATAGGTTCTATGGAAGGCGACCTATCCTTACTCCTAGTTGGGTACATATCATGAGGCTTTCCTCGACTTCTAGGTTATCTATGAATAGGTATAGGTGGGCCCAATCTTGGGACCCTTATCTTGTATAGGGGTAGCACATCTCCTCGGTATCTCTGAAAGAGTAAAGTTAAGAAAATATGCTACAAACCAACTTAAACTCTTAGCACGATATGAATGAAAAAAATAAAGGACTCCTAAGAATGTCAGATAGCCTCCCAAAGATAGGAAACGACCATTAACATTTTGATCTATAGGAATCTATTAGACACTTGCCCTTATACAAATAATATCGATGAAACCTAGGCTCGGATACCAATTTGTCATGACTCATGAATTAGGTCATGATAGATGGTTCCCTTCGAATGTGTGTTGATTACCATTAATTGGAGAATGTGATGGTAAAGAATAAATACCCTCTTTCTAGGATTGATGATTTATTTGACCAGCTTCAAGTTGTTGAGTGTTTATCTCAAATTTACCTCTATTTGGGATCCCATTAGTTAAAGATTAGGGAGGAGAATATCCCTAAGATTACCTTTTGCACTCGATATGGACATTTTAAGTTCTTTGTAATGTCTTTTAGGTTGACCAATGCCCTGATAGAATTTATAGATCTCATGAACTGGATATTTTATTATCTTTTAGATTTGTTTATAATTGTTTTATAAATAGAATTTTGGTATACTCGAAGAGTGAGATGGATCATGACAATCACTTCATATTGTGTTGCAGACCCTAAAGGATCAATAATTATATGTTAAGTTTTCTAAGTATGAGTTATGGTTGAATACGGTTACTTTTCTTGGTCATGTTATCTCTAGTGAAGGGATCATGGTGGATCCACAGAAGGTTGAAGTGGTTAATAAGTGGCCTAGACCTATAAATCCAATTGATATTCAAAGAACTTTGGGTTTAACAGGTTATTATAGGAGGTCTGAGGAGATCTTTTGATCGATTAATACACTGTTGACTAATTTAACTCAGAAAAAGGGGAAGTTTCTTTGGTCTAACGCTTATAATGGGAGTTTTGAGAAGATAAAATAAAAATTAACTTGTTCTCTAATTCTAAACCTACCTAAGGATAGTGATGGCTTCATAGTTTATTGTGACACATCCCGTGTGGGATTCGGGTGTGTATTGATATAGCATGGCATGGTGGTAGTGTATTCTTTTAGATAGTTAAAAGTACATGAGAAGAATTATCCAACTCACAATTTGGATTTTTAGTTATGGTGTTTGCATTGAAATTTAGAGGCATAATCTATATGGGGTTCATGTTGATATCTTTTCAGATCATAAGAGCCTGTATTATGTTTTCACCTAAAATGATTTGAATCTCAAGCAGAGGAGATGGCTTGAGTTGCTAATAGATTACAACATGAGTCTCCACTATCACCTAGGAAAATCTAACATGGTTGCTGATGCTTTTAGTAGGTTATTGATGGGGAGCTTATCCTATATATTTGAGGAGCAGCGGGACTTAATGAAGGATATTCACCATTTGGCTAACTTGGAGTTTATCTTCTAGATTTTGAGGATGGTAGTGTGTTTGAGCAAGAGGTGGCAAAGTATTCTCTTGGTGCTAAGGTAAAGGAGAAATAGGTGTTAGATCCTGTCTTGATGAGAATTAAGAAAGATATAAGTAAGCATAGGGATATGGCTTTTGAGATTGGTGGTGATAGTATCTAGAGATACTAAGGGAGGTTGTGTATTCCTGGTGTGGATGGGCTACGTGCTAGGATTTTAGCCGAAGATCATGAGTCATATTATTTAGTTTATCCTGGTTTGACAAGATATATAATGGTCATAAGAAGATTTATTGGTGGAGTAACATGAACACGTATGTGACGAATTTTTTGAATAAGTGCATAGTGTGTCAACAAGTGAAGGTGGAATACTTAAAGCCTTGTGGATTATCTCAAGAGACTATGTTACCTGTATGGAAATAGGAAGTAATAAATATGGATTTATTTATCGATCTTTTGCGGTCTCGACACCAGTTTAATTCTATTTGTGTCATCGTGCATAAGATGACTAAGTCTGCTCACTTCTTGCTGGTGAGGACTAATTATTCTATTGTGGATTATGCAAGGTTGTATGTTCTAGAAGTTGTGAAGTTGCATGGTACTCCTATTTCTATTATTTTGGATTGTGTTATGCAGTTCTCATCTCATTTATAGCAATTATTTTAGCGAGGTTTTAGGGACTAAGGTGGCCCTTATTACCTCTTTCCATTCGCAAATGGAAGGACAAGCAGAAATGGCTATTTAGACTTTGGAAGATATGCTTCGGGCTTGTATGATTGATTTTTATGGTAGTTGGGTTGACCATTTGCCTCATGTGGAGTTTGCATATAATAATAGTTATCACTCTAGCATTGGTATGGCTCCGTTTGAAGCTTTGTATGGTAGGAGGTGTAGATATCCTAATGGGTAGTTTGAATTTAAAAGGTAAGGTTATTCGATCTTGATTAGTCCATTAAGGTATATAAAAAGTGAAGTTGATTCAAGATAGGCTTAAGTTTGCCCAAAGTCACATAAAGTCCTGTACGGACGTGAGGTTAAGAGAGTTGGAGTTTTATAAGGATGATTGGGTGTTCTTGAAGGTGTCTTCTATGAAGGGAGCGATGCATTTTAGTAAGAAAGGAAAGCTCAGCCCTCATTACATTGGTCCTTTCTTGATTCTAAAAAGAGTGGGAAATATTGCATATGAGCTGGAATTACCTACAAGTGTGGGTTCTATTCATCTTGTGATTCATGTGTCCATGTTGAGGAATGAGTAGGTGATCCTTACTTGGTGGTGCCTAAGGGGTATAATGTAACACCCTCAAATTCTGGGCATTTGATTTTTGGCCTTCCCATACAAGAAACATCAATTGTTGACTCAAATTATGTTCTTGGATGTTAAAAGGGTAACTGGAAAGAATTTAAGAATTTTTGGATGGGGTTCGGGGCAAGTTTAGGTTATGGAGGAAGTGAACCTCCATGATAGCCTTGCATCACGGAGGCAAGGTGTCCATGTTTGGGTCAGCGGCATGGAGGCTAGGCTCCGTGATAAGGTCCACACGTTATTTTTGAGTTGTCTTGTTGTTTTTAAATGGGATGAGAAGTAGTAAGGTACTTTCACTCATACACGACTTTTCAACACCATAAGGGCCTATTTCCATCAGTTTTTATCCTACGACGTTCATTCACATTACTCTCAACCACTCTCTCTCAAAATCTCCTTTTCAAGTCCAGACTAGGGCTCAAAGAGGTGATCATCTATGGTCCAAAGGGTGTTGCTTTCTTCCTTCTCTTGTATTTAACTCATGTACTTCTTTTCCTATACTTATACTTTTCTTAATGGCATAAATTGATTATTAATGCATGATTGCGATGTGGGTTTTAACATAGTTGAGGGCTTTTGACATGATTTATCATTTACTTGATTTTCCAAGGTTATTTATGCTATATTCTTTCTTTATTAATGATTTTGAACATTGTGATATGCATGGGAATGGTGATTTAACTGAGGGGTCATGTTTAACCCCCAATTAGATGAATTTGACTTGTTATGGTTTTGAAAATTGTATACCCTCAACATGTTTGTAAAATTGTCAATGAAAAGAGTTTCTATCACATAGTTGGTTTACCGACTAGTAATAATGCATTGGCCTAGAAGGGATAATTAAGTATACACGATTTTCTTGAAAGGCCTTGGTGGCCATGAATTAATGGTGGGATTCGAACCTTGTGGATTTGTGTAATTCCTTGTAATATTCCAAGCTTAATTTAGCTTTTAGTTGCATACTTAATTGGTCCAAGGGCTGAAAATTTCACGAAGTATTGAGGACTTAGTCATTTTCAAAACCCCTAAACTTTACTAATCTCTAGTTTGTCCTTCCCGACCCTAAAATATTGGTTTTTAAGTTGATTCATGGTTAGGGTGGTTAAAGTATGTCTCGAGTAAGTTTTGGGATTTTTGGATGAGGTTCGTGACATATTTGGATTGCCAAACCAGTGAAGCAATGCAGTAAGGCCGCAGTATGTCACTCTCTCACATGGTGAGGTGCTTCACGATGTGTGGATTTCTCCCCTGGAGTAAGTTATGTGGCACGTTGCTCTCTCTCATAGAGAGAGAGGTGTGATGCATGGCTTTGTCCTGCTCAGTGTTATGGTTTAAGTGCCCAAGTGGTTTTTGAGTCATTTCTCTCATCCTACTTCATCCTTAACACGATTTGGAACTTCTAAAAAGGCATTATTTGCCCTCTTCACCCCAAATTTCTCTTAAGAAACCCTCCTTCTTTCCCAAGAACAAACCCAATCTTCATTCTCAAGAAATCAAGGGTTGAAGCTTCTAGTTCAAGCAAACTTTAGGATTATAGCTTTTAAGGTATGTGGGATGTTCATCCATGGGTCCTTTTCAACCATGGAGCCCAAAAAGTTTCTTTTCAACTAAAGTATGGATTTTTCTCTAATTATAGAGTTTTGAATATTAAATATGGATTAATTCCATGTCTTTCCTTTGTAATTGAAGTCAATTCATGTCCATGTATGGTTCCATGAAAAGTCAAGTTATCTCATGCTTCAAGTTCCAATTTCTCATGTCAATAGCTAAGTGAATTTCATGTTATAATATCGAATTGTAAATTTAGCCATGTAATTATGTTGTTTTCCCTATACTTACCACATTCTTATAGTCAAGTTTATGACTCACATATTTTTTATGAAATATCTATAATTTTAGGATTTGAACCATGATTTCATACTACAATTTTAAGCCTTAATACTTTACTTTATGATCATTTAGTGTTGGTGGGTTATGAACACCCGATACATACGTGTTTTACATGATTTTTTATCATTCAAGTAATGATTTCAGTTAAACCAAGGATATTACCATTTACTTAGTTGTTGTGATCATGATAAGCAATGTCAGTCTTTATGTTTAGTGAAGTTCAGTTCAGTACCAGTATCAGTTTAGTTCGAAGTAGGATTTAGCATTGAGCAAATGTGGGGATGGCGGATTCTCCGTTAGTTTAGACAGAGTCGTTAGTAGTATTTCCTATATTCTAAAACTACATAGCCAGTGTAGGATATGAGGGGTTACCCATCCGTTAAGGCTTGACTTCCTCTCAGGGGTCACCCATCAATTTAGGCTTGAGTCCCTGGTCTTTTGGGACATCAGTTTAATGGATTTACACAGCCAGTGTTAGTACCCATGGCATGATACTGACACCCTTCAAACTGGGGTTATAGGTTAGAACTCGATTAGCTTAAATTGGGGCATATAGATTAGACGATACCTCCTATAGTCTCAGTTCAGTATTCAGAGTATGTCAGTTCAGGTTTGCATGACCAAGTATACAGTTATTTAGTAATTCAGATATTCGTAATTCAGTTATATAGATTATTTTAGTACGTATTTATTCTTGATCTTGAATTCTCAAATATTACATGTTCATGCATTCATGCTCAGTTATCTTATGTATTTCATCCAGTCCTCATCTCATATACCAGTACGTTCAAAGTACTGACTGCATACTTTTCTTTGCGCTATGTTGCCTTATAACATAGGTTTGGATGCTCAGTTTCTAGACCGTTCTTAGATATCCCAGCATTACTCATCAGCAGTAGTGGTAAGTCCTCATCCATCGAGGACATGATATGCTTATTTTAATTTTTTCAATACTTCCTTATGTTCAGTCAGTCAAAGTTAGTTGGGGGTTAGTCCCAACAACTCCTTATGATGTTTAGAGGCTTTAAGACAATCTTTTAGACAGTCAGTCAGTTATTTCAATATTAATAGTTGTTTCAGATAGACAGTTTGGTTTCTAGTATTTCATCAGATATTTCAGACATACTTTGAAACGTATTACAGTATTTAGTTTTACACTACCTTATCAGTGTATCTTCTGCTCATGTATTATATTACTACTTTACTCAGTGCTCATAGCAGGTACCAGCTCATGGGTTAGCTTATGGTCACTTCTGATCATAAGCACCATTGTCGCAACTAAAGGGTAGCCTCGGGTCGTGACAAAACTTGGTATCAGAGCCTAAGGTTTCAAAGCATCCTAGGGAGTCTGAAATCCACATTAAGTAGAGTCTTGTACATGGTGTGAAGTGTGCCACACTTATGGACAAGAGGCTATGAGATGCTTTAAGGAAAGTTTCCCTTTCTTTCAGTATTTATGTTATGCAAAATGGAATGAGCTATTTTTAAATTCTACTTCTAATTCATCCTTCATTCCATTTATAGACAATGCCTCCTAGAAAAAACAACGGAATAAGGAACGGGGATCAACCCACATCACCACCTATTTAGGAAGATCCCCTGAATGAGCATGTATGTCGCACCAAATTTAGGGTTGTTTTCACTACCTTAGCCCACTCAGTAGCTACTCAAAAAAACCAGCAAACTATTTCCCCAGCCAATCCAGTGGCAAATCCAACGACAGTTAGGATTCAGTATTTCACTCAGATGATTGTTTTTGGATCCAAGTCTAAGGAGGATCAATAAAAATTTCTAGAAATAATACAAAAAGTGACATATATTATGGGCATAACTATGAGAGAGAGTGCAGAGTTGGTTGTATATCAATTGCAGGATGTAGCTCACACTTGGCTTAAGAAGTGGAAGGAGGACTGAGGTATTGATGTAGGGCCTATAGAGTGTGAGGAGTTTGCCACCACTTTCTTAGACAGGTTCTTTCCTCTAAAGTTGAGGGAAGATAAGCTTCAGGAGTTCATTAACTTGAAGCAAGGTAATATGAGCGTGAAAGAGTACTCGCTCAAGTTCACTTAGTTAGTGAAGTATGCTCCTACTATGGTGGCGGATAATAGGTCTAGAATGAGTAAGTTTGTTTCTGGTGTAACTGATAGTGTGGATAAGTATTATAGTACCACCATGTTGATTAAGGAGATGGGCCTATCTAGACTCATGGTTCATGCTCAGTAGATTAAGGAGGAGAAACGTAAGGAGAAAGAAAGAGAGAATAAGAGGGCCAGAATAGGTAGTTTTAACTTTTCTTAGCCAAGGTCAGAAGGTGGTAATCATTCTCAGTTTTGTTAAAAAATTTTAGTCCCATCTCCATCTTCAGCTAATGCGTCAGTGCCTATGTTTAGGCAAGACAGTCGGGAAAGAGGTCCAGGCTATAAGTCCCAGGGTAGTGTGAACAGTAGTTGTACTAATCCGCTCTACAGGAAATATGGTAGGAATCATCAGGGTGAGTTAAGGGTGGTAGTGATGTGTGTTTTGGTTGTGGAAAGCCAGGCCACAGGGTCCGGTAGTGTATGGTGGTCGCTTAGAGGGGTACAAGTGATCGCCAACAAAGCTAGTCCAATTTCTCTTCATCTCTAGTAGGTCACCCAACTCAACAGGATACCACATCTAGTGCCACCCGTGGGCAATGCCAGAATAGGTTGTATGCACTCCAGACTCAGCATGATCAGGAAAGTTCACCTGATGTGGTTACGGGTACGATGCTGGTCTTTTATCTTCATGTTTATGTTTTATTAGACCCCAAAGCTTCACTTTATTTTGTGACTTCTTATATAGCCATCAACTTTGGTGTCAGTCTCAAAATATTAGCAGAGCCTTTCTCAGTGTCTACCCCAGTGGGTAAATCTATTATAGCCGAGTAGGGATATAGAAATTGCCCAGTTATAGTGTCTCAGAAAATCACCTCTGTTTATCTTGTAGGGTTTTAGATGGCTGATTTTGATGTCTTTCTCAGCATGGATTGGCTCCACTCATGTTATGCCTCAGTTGACAACAGAAATAGTGTCATTTCATTTCAGTTTCCTAATGAACCAGTTATTAAATTGAGAGGTAGTACTTCAGTGCTTAAGGGTCAAATTATTTCTTACCTTAAAGTAAGAAAGATGAGATCTAAAGGGTATGTTTACCATCTTTTTTGAGTCAAAGACTAAAATTCTGAGACTCCGTGTCTTGAATTACTTTCAGTAGTAAGGGAATTTTCTTATGTGTTCCTAAAGATCTTCTCGGAGTTCCTCCTGAGAGGGAAATTAATTTCAGAACAGATATCCTTCCAGATACTCAGCCTATCTCTATTCCCCCCGACAGAATGGCTCCAACTGAGCTTAAGGAATTAAGGATCAGCTAAAAGATCTCTTAGATAAGGGTTTCAGTAGGCCCAGTGTTTCTTCATGGGGCACCCCAATCCTGTTCGTGCATATGAAAGACGGTTCTTTCATAATGTGTATCGATTACCATCAATTGAACAAAGTCACAATCAAGAATATATCCACTCCCCAAGATTTATGACTTGTTTGACAAACTTTAGGGTGCTAGTTATTTCTCAAAAATAATCCTCAGATCCACCTATCATTAGCTTAGAATCAGAGAATGTGACATTTCAAAGATAGCTTTCAGAACTCGGTATGGTCACCTCAAATTCCTAGTTATATCTTTTGGACAAACGAATTCCCCTGTAGCTTTTATGGACTTAATGAATAGTGTGTTTAAAGAGTACTTGGACATGTTTGTCATAGTTTTTATTGATGATATCCTTGTCTATTCCCGTAGTGAGAATAATCATGCAGACCATTTGAGAATTGTGTTGCAGACCCTTATAGCTCATCAGTTATTCACCAGATTCAGTAAGTGCAGATTTTGGCTAAGATCAGTAGCTTTCCTTTAAAAGACTAAAGTAGTAAGAAACTAGCCTAGACCCATCTCTCCATCAGATATTCAGAGTTTCTTGGGTTAGGCTAGTTATTACCAACTGTTTACTGAAGGGTTTTCTTTTATTGCTTCCCCCATGTCTCAATTGACTTGGAAGAAAGTCAAATTTTAGTGGTTAGATTCTTACGAGAAAAATTTTTAGGAGGTGAAGACTCAACTCACTTTTGCCCTAGTCCTAACTTTGCCAGATAGTTTAGATGGATTTGTAGTTTACTATGACAGTTCCAGAGTTGGTCTATTTTATTTTGATGCAGAGAGGAAAGGTCATTGCCTACGCCTCTAGACATATTAAACCTCATGAAAATAATTATCCTACCCATGATCTTGAGTTGGCCGATGTTGTTTTTTCCTTGAAAATTTGGAGGCATTATCTTTATGGGTTTATTGATGTATTTACTGACCATAAGAGTTTATAGTACGTGTTCACGCAGAAAGATCTAAATCTTCATCAGATAAGGTGGCATGAGTTGTTAAAAGATTATGATATGAGTTTGTTGTATCATCTGAGCAAGGTCAATGTAGTGGCAGATTCCCTTAGTAGATTGTCCATGGGTAGTGTGTTTATATTGAGAGAGATAAGAATAAGTTAGTTGGTAAGGTTCATCAGCTTACTAAATTAGGTGTTAGGTTGGTTGATTTATCTGAAGATAGTGTATGGGTTCATAATAGTTTGGAGTCCTTATTGGTTATCAAGGTAAAGCAAAACCAAGATAGGGATCTTAGTTTGGTTAAGTTGAAGGAGGCAGTTAGAGATTAAAAAGTGGAGGTTTTCTCCCAAAGGAAAGATGGTGTGCTTCATTGTCAAGGTAGGTTATGTGTTCCATGTGTTGATGGTTTGAGATAGATAATACTTACAGAAGAGTATGATGTGTGGGATTCTATTCACCCAGGACCCACTAAGATGTACCGTGATTTATGGGAAATATATTGGTGGAGTGGTATGAAGAAGGATACTATAGGGTTTGTGGCTAAGTGTCCAAATTGTCAATAGGTTAAAGCTAAGCACCAAATGCCTATTTGTACATTGCAGGAGTTTAATATCCCCACTTAGAAGAAGAAGGTGGTGAACATAGACTTTGTGATAGGATTTCCTCCTACGCATCATCAGCATAATTTAATTTGGTTTATTGTTAATAGAATGACCAAATCGGCTCATTTCTTACTAGTTCATACTTCGTACGTTGCTGAGGATTATGCCAGTCTTTATATTAGGGAGTTAGAGAAGTTGCATGAGATTCCATTATCTATTATTTTAGATAAGGTACTCAGTTTACCTCTAACTTTTGGAAGGCTTTTCAGAAGGGTCTTGGTACCCAATTTCATCTCAATACAACCTTTCATCCTCAGAAAGATGGTCAGGCAAAGAGGACCATTCAAACCTTATAGGACATGTCGAGGGCCTGTGTTATTGACTTTAAAGGTAGTTGGGATGACCATTTGCCTTTGATTGTGTTTTCCTATAACTCCAGTTATCACTCTAGTATTTAGATGGCTCTATTTGAGGCTCTCTATGGAAGGATATGTATATTTCCTAAGTGTTGGTTAAAAGCAAGTAAAGTTGCTTTGATAGGGCTAGATTTAGGGTTTGAAGCAATGGAGAAAGTTTAGTTGGTTCGGGAGAGGTTATAGAAAGCCCAAAGCCATCATAAATCTTTTGCAGATATGAGGAGAAGAGATCATTAGTTTGAGGTTGGTGATTTGGTCTATTTGAAATTTTGCCTGTGTAGGGAGTAAGGAGATTGGGCAAGAAAGGGAAACTCAGTCCCGGCAATTTTGGCCCTAACAGAATCTTGAACCATTTTGGAAGGGTAGCTTATGGGCTTGAGTTTCCTACATATTTGGCATTAGTGAATCCAGTGTTCCATGTTTCCTTGTCGAAGAAATGCATCAGTGATTCAGCGGTTGTTGTCCTTCAGAAAGTATGGACGTTCAGGATAGTCTTTCCTTTAAAGAAGTCCCAGTTAAGATTCTTGATCGTCAGATTTGTAGACTAAGGAACAACGAAGTTCCCTTGGTTGAAGTTTTTATGGAAAAATCAGTTTGTTGAGGGAGCTACTTGAGAAGCAAAAGCAGATATGCAAACCAAGTACCCTCATCTTTTCTCCACAAACTCAAATTCATCTTAGGGTAATGATCTTTCTTAGATTTGACTTAATTTCGTTCTCAGTTTCAGCTATGTAATCATTCTCATGTCATTGCATTCCTTTGTGGAATTAGTTCAGTTCATGTATCCTGCTTTAGACTAAGTTATGTAATCATGTTCGAAATCATGCATGTTTAGTATATGACCTCAGTTTCCTGAGTATTCTCAGTCTAACCAGTCTCATTCGAGGAAGAATATTCCCAAGGGGGAGATATTATAATACCCCATAATATTCAAGCTTAATTAAACTCTTAGTTGCATGCTTAAGAGGTCCAAGAGTTGAAAATTTAATCAAGTGTTGAGGACTTAGACCTTCTCAAATCCCCTAAATTTGATGGATTTTTAGTTTGTCCTTCCCAACCCTGAATTGTTGGTTTATAAGTTAATTCATGGTTAGGGAGGTTAAAATTTTATCTTGGGTGAGTTTTGGGATTTTTGGATGAGGTTCGAGAAATGTTTGGATTACCAAAATAGTGAAGCAACACAATAAAGACATGATGCATCGCTCTCTCCCATGGTGAGGAGCTCTACGACACATGGCTTTCTCTCCCAGAGTAAGCAGAGTGGTTCATTGCTCTCTCCCATGGAAAGAGGCTCAGCGCGTGGCTCTATCCCTCTCAGTGTTATGGTTTAAGTACCCAAGGGTATTTGAGTCTTTTCCCTCATCCTATTTTTTCTTTAACACAATTTGTAATTTCAAAAAGGGCATTATTTGCCCTTTTCACCCCAAATCGCTCACAAGAAACCCTCATCCTTCCACAAGAACAAACCCAAGATTCATTTTCAAGAAATCAAGGGTTCAAGCCTTTAGTTCAAGCAATCTTCAGGATTATAGCTATTAAGGCATGTGGGATGTTCATCCATGTGTCCCTTTCACCCAGGGGCCAAAAAACCTTCTTTTCAACAAAAGTATGGGTTTTTTTCTTATTATAGAGTTTTGTATGTTCAAGAAGGATTAATTTCATGTTTTTTCTTAGTAATTGAACTCAATTCATATCCATGTACGGTTCCATGAAGAGTCAAGTTATCTTATGCTTCAAGTTCTAATTTCTCATGTCAATATCCGAGTGAATTTCATTTTATAATATTGAATTGTAAATTTAGCCATGTAATTATGTTGTTTTCCTCATACTTAACACATTTTTATGTTCAAGTTTATGACTTCGCATGTTTGATGAAATATTTATATTTTGAGTATTTGAACAATGATTGCATACTATAGTTTTAAGCCTTAATACTATATTTTATGATCATTCAGTGTTGGCGGGTTATGAACACCCGATACCAATGTGTTTTACATGATTTCAGATCATTCAAATAATGATTTTAGTTAAACCAAGGATATTACCATTTACTCAGTTATTCTGATCATGATGAGCAATGTCAGTCATTATGTTCAGTGAAATTCAGTTCAAATCAATACCAGTGGCAGTTAAGTTGGGAGTCGGATTTAACACTGATAAAATACAGAGATGGAGACTTTCTCATCAGTTTAGATAGAGTCATTAGTAGCAGTCCCTGTATTCTAGAACTACGTAGCCAACATAGGATATGAGGGGTCACCCATCAGTTTAGGCTTGACTTCCTCTCATGGGTCACCCGTCAGTTTAGTCTTTACTCTATGGTCCTTCAAGACATCAGTTTAGTGGATCCACATAACCAGTGTTAGTACTCATGGAATGGTACTGATACCCTTTCAACTGGGGTTATAGGTTGGACCTCTATTATCTCAGATTGGGACAAGTCGATTAGATAATCTCTTCCATAGTCTCAGCTTAGTATTCAGAGTATGTCAGTTTAGTTTTGCATGACCAAGTATAAAGTTATTCAGTTATCAGTCATTTAGTTATACAGATTATTTCAGTACATGTTTATGCTTGGTCTTGCATTCTCAGATATTACATGTTCATGCATTCTTGCTCAGTTATCTCATACAGTTCAGCCAGTCCTCATCTCATTTACCATTATATTCAAAGTACTGACCACATACTTTTCTTTGCGCTATGTTGTCTTATAACATAGGTTCAGATGCTCAGTTTTCCAACCGTTCTTAGACAGCCTAATATTACTCAGCAACAGTAGTGGTGAGTCCTCATTCATCGTGGAAATGATATGTTTGTTTAAGTTATTTAAGTACTTTCTTATGTTCAGTCAGTTGGAGTTAGTTGGGGGTTCATCCCATCACTCCTCATGATGTTAAGAGGCTTTCAGAAAATCAGTCAGTTATTTCAGTATTAACAGTTATTTCAGATAGACAGTTTGGTTTCTAGCATTTATCAGATATTTTAGACATGCTTTGATACATATTCCAGTATTTAATTTTATAGTATCTTACCAGTGTATCATCCGCTCATGTATTATATTACTACTTTACTTGATGCTCACAGCAGGCACCAGCTTATGGCTTAGCTTATGGTCACTTGTGATCGTAAGCACCATTGTAGCAACTAGGCGGTAGACTTGGGTTGTGATAATTTTTTTGACTAAATGTGTTTGAGTCCCGAATGATTGATTATTTGAATATCTTTTGACCTATGGGTATGTGTCCTAGTTAGCTGAGTAGCTAACATGGCATGATGATATTATCTTGTAACAGAGGTTGGTATAACGATACCAACGGGATTCATTGGTGTGTAATTTGTTTAATAAAATGACAATATGCGTTTAATGTTTTTAATTTAGCTTGTAAGATATTTGTGTAGCTAACCATGGAAGGTGGAGGTCTCGGGGGGACTAACATTGGAAATAGAACTAGCCAGTATGTATGGATTGAGGGTTTGAGTCCCCTTTCTAATGACCAGGTGGTTCGAGTACACCTTATCTTTATTGTTAAAACTAGAGGGTTTGAGTCCCCATATCACATTTCATGACCGGGTGCTTAAGTCACCTTACTATATGATTAGAGGGTTCGAGTCCCCTTGCATATATATATGATCTTTCTTAAAATCATTCGGCTACATGTATTGTGGCCTGACCAGGGGAGGAGATGGGGCCCATATATCCTGTGGGTACTATTATGATGCTTAAGATATACATTCCAGGTTAAGATTTCAAATGTTCATGCAAAACCTTGTTCCCTACCCCAACATGTTATATATATGTAAGTATTTACATTTGATGATATGTATGGGATTTGACTAGTTTTGAATTATTATTCATATAATTATTTGTTCCCTTATCCCTGAGTTACATGTTATCGCTCCAACCGCTAACCATCTTCAGACACTATATCCCCATGCGATGCAGGATTTGGCCATACTTTTATTCCTCCTGCACATGAGTAGTTAGTGAGTTGACTCTGAAGTGGTAAGCTTTTATACATCAAAAGTCTGCATTTCATGTTTGGTCTCTTATGTCTCACACTTTTTTAGACTTGTTTTTGGTTTTTTGGGGGGCAGGTCCTGACACTTTATTGGTATTCGATTTTGTTAGAGGCTTTGTTGGATACAGTGGACATGGGTATGGTGGTTTTCTTTTGGTATTAGTTGTGATACTATTTCGAATATTGATTTTATATAGACTTTTGAGTTTATCTTTCATGTCTGTCTTTATATTGGTATCCATCCACTACTAGGTGTTCGTGGTTATATTGGAAAAGGCTCAGGGAGCAGTCTCCATCCCTCTGTAGACTTGAGATGCCCGTCGAGGCCAAGTCCTGGTTTGGGTCGTGACAATGAGCTAGATTTTTAGTGGTGGATACTATAATGACCTGAATTTTTGAATCTTCCATTTCAATGTATCGTTCTCCGTAATTGCTATATGTTGATTTTGAGGTTTAGAGATGGTTGTCAGGGTTCCTGATGTAGACTAGAATAAGTGGTATGAGTTTGTGATTTGTAGAAGCTTGATAAGCCACAATGTTGACTTCATTCATCATTTGTTGTTCTTAGTGAGGGATGAAAAAGATAGACTGCCCTAGTAGATCCATAATATTGAATTTGTGTTTGTAGCGGGGTTGGTTTAATTTTTGAACTTTTATATCTCATTCTGATCCTTCATTTGGAAAATAGTTGTTGCACGCCATCTCACATGCAAGTGTACGTGGTCTCACTAAGTAATATAGTGGTCTTTTACAAGCCAAGTATTGATCACTCAGAGACTAGTGTTGACATCTATCAATTCTAGTTCACTATTATGATCAATTCAGTGCAAAAGTAACCAAAGATGCTTAAGAGTTATAAACTAAACGTAAAGTAAACAATGCGGTAAATTAAAAGTCTTGGAAAATCAATAAGAAAAAACCCAAGGTTAAGGCTCTTCGAACAATCATACTATGCTATTGAACATTGGCTAGATTACTTATCTTGGTTGTTGATTCACGAGGTTGATATTATGACTATGATCTTTCGAGCCTCTAGTCTCCTATCAAACTTAGACCTACAACTACATCGTTGAGCAGAAATATGATAACTAAGTTAAATGCATTCATATTTCATATTGTAAGTGAACCAAATAGGGCACATAGGTATATTCCTATCCTAAATGCAAATTATAACTTTATTCTGTAGAAGATTATAATCCTACTCTATTTATGCCACGTTCTATATTCTTGTTCCTTCTTCCTGGCTCACAAGATGACAATTGATGTATTATAAGGATCGCGAATCCTTAAAATAGTGATAAAAAGGATACATAAACAACTAAATATGATTACTAATCAAAACCAATTCAATTCAAAACAAGAGTGATCATGTTCTTAGCCTTAACCCCAAAAAAGGGTGTTTAGCCGCTCATGGACATAAGCGTAATCATGATAGATGAATACATGATAAAATCTATAAAAAAAAACTGAAGTAAATGAATAAAAACCCTATTTTAAGAGTTATCCAGCCTTTCTCAAAGTTCTAAAGTTGTCCAAGGTGTTTTTCATCATGTTTAAGTGTCCTAATTATAGAAGGACAAATTGCCGAATTTAACCTAGGGTCCGCGTTGTGACCTTTATTGCTGCACCCAGGGTCTGCCTCGAGATACCATCAAATATACACACTTTTTAAGTCCCTTATTAATATTCCAAGTCCTTTGAGAAGACCTAATGGCCTTTTCCAAGGTACGCGACATGTTGTTTACTCCAAAGTGTCCGTTTTATGTCAAATCTTGTCCCTTGCTTTGGTCCCTCCATTAAAAGCCTTGTGGTGTTAATTACACTTGATTTAAAGCTTGTGTATCATAATTATATCATAATAATCATCTCACCAAGCATACTATATCATTAAACAACACGAATTAGAGCTTAAAACATCACACAATCCAAGACGGTGAACTAGAAACTTAAGCTAAGAACTAGTTTTGCCCTTTTGATCTTTAACTTATTTATTTGACTCTTAGCTTGATTCAATTGAATCTTAAAAACTATGAAAAAGTTTTTCCACACCATAATTACACAATAATATTATTATCAACTTATTACTCGCACTAGAATCCATCGAGATCAACTAGAACAACATATAGCTCAAGCTAGTAAAGCTTGTTTTCTCGTCTAAACTCTAAGTGACCAATTTGAATCTAAACTTGTTTGAAAAACACTTAAAAAATGTAATCAGGTAATTTAACACTTATATGATCACATATATCATTATTAACATATTAATAACACAAAGAGTCCTAGAAATAAGGATAAATAAGCCCAGATAATAAAACTGAGGTGCATAAATCCACCTCAGATCATAACCCCACACTTAAAGACTTGTTCATCCTCGAACAACTCTTAACTCTAAGCATTATAATCAGAGAAGACTCCACACTTATAAAACAAGAAAGACACTCAATAAAGTATGACAATGACTAGAGAAAATGCAAGTTTTTACACTAAGCATGTCATACACACAATTGAAAACTTGAGAACACTACTCCAGAACATCCTAGCCTCGAGAAATGACTCACCAAGTTGGTAAACTCATACATATTTCTCAATCAAAGACATCATACAAATCACCCAACTATCATCAAATACGTGCCTTGTCCATGATATAGTTACCTATACTCACCCACATAGATGTAATTTATCACAAAATGGGTATAAGAATTAAATTACGCTCACTCTCTCAAAGAATTCATAAGTTACACAAGATGAACCATAGGCTTTCCCTTAGTGTAGTACTCCACTAATATTAGAATATTAAAGCTCAAGATCAAATAGTTTTCTAAGGTTTGTAATGTAAGCTAAGGGATATGTAGGAACTATACTAGCCAGTAATAGTGACTATCTTCCCTGAGCGCTTTAATACATCACACTTTTCATTAAATTCACCTCCAACAACCAATTTCTACCATCTCAATATACCCATATATTTTGTCTTTCCCCACATCATTAACCTCACTCACATACAATATGGAAGGAAGGATTGTATTTTAATACATGATTCAATTTTTAGCACAAATTTCTTTCACGCCCAACCACAACACATCAATTGTATACACTAATAACTATAATTTTGGGGATTCAATTTCACCTTTCTCCTTCCTCAATTTCCAATTCCTTAACTAACTTAATTTTATACTAAAGCTCTTAGGATCTTTGGATCAAATTCAGGTCAATCAAAGAAGGGGTTACAAGCTACACATAAGGCTACCAAAGAGAACAATCTAAAGGCTCAATGGGGCTAACTAGGATTATGCATAATGGTAGGTCAAAAAGGGATATGAGACATGGCCATCAAAAAAATGCCTATATCATATCGAAATTCACACTCTTTATTTCACTTTGCACACACATTGGACAAGTTCTAGATATCAAATGCAACAAGGAATAAACAACAACCTTACACACACATGGAACATGCTTAACTCGAGTAGGATCATTATAGACTTTTAACCAAACAATCACAGGAATTCAATATTAAGACAACAATGTACATGAGTAATAATCATGAGCCTAGGAATCTAAAAAGCAGTCATTAACATAGTCAACATGTTCTTACAACCAAAACACTTGTATTTTGCAATTACACATAGCACCAACAAGAATATCTCACTTACCTAAAATAAAAAAATTTTAAAATTTACTTCTAAAACAAAAAGGATAGTGGGTTCAAGGGACATCCCCGTGGATAAGAACTGAAAAGAACAACCACGGGGTGGGTGAAGTGTGCACCTGCTAGACTAACCCAAACAAACTAAAAACTAAAAAGAGAAAATCTTTTTGTAATTTTTCAAATTTATTCAAAAACTAGAAAAACAACTAAGACTCAAGACCCTACAATATCACTTCACCCGAAACAATGTAAATTTCCCCACACCACACTTAAAAATCTTCTTTTTCGTCAAAGAATACTTAGAAGTAGAGATAGAAATACTCCCTAAGTCCTCTAGGCCTAGCTAGTAGCATCTCAATACATCAAGAGGGTCCAAGAACCTTACACTCGGTCTTCTCCATGCTCTTTAGCTCAGGATTTCGGTACTCAAACTTCCTATAAACCTTGACTCAACAAAAACAAAACTACGTGAAGTAAAACCTGCCTTAACTTGGGTTGCCTCCCAAGAAGCGCCTGATTTAGTGTTACGGCATGACCCAACACCACACTTGACCATTTTTCTTTATCCTCTTCCTTCTACTTGAGGGCCATCTTCTTATTTATTTCTAACCTGTTGAGTGTATACTCTCAAGGTCAACAACTTTCTCAACAATAGAATTTTCAGGATTATCAATCAATATCACTTAGGGCTTAGGTATTGGTGTCTTAGGCAGCTAATGAGAAAATTTGAAAAAAATTTTGGTGGATTATGCTCCACCACCCCACATTCATCCACTTCCATCATTGTAATCATTCACAAATCTTTGTAATGGGATAGTTTGTTGAGTGGTTTGTAAACTTTGAAGACCACCTCTTTATCATCCAACCTAATGGTGAGCGTGTCTTCTTTCACATCTATCAATGCTCCTCCCATCACCAAGAATGGACGTCTCAAGATGATCGATACCCTGTCATCTGCCTTATAATCCAAAATAATAAAATCAATAGGGATAATAAACTTTCCAACCTTGATAAGAATGTCCTCAATGATTCTTTTAAGACGTTCTATAGTTTGGTCTGCCATTTAGAGTAGCACAGAGCACGATCTCGAAATCCCTAAACCTAAGATATTGAACATTAATAGGGGAATCAAATTTATACTTGCCCCAAAATCACGCAGTTTGTGGACCACCTTGTTGTTACTAATTTTAATAGGGAGAGGGAACCTCCCGGGGCCCTTAAGCTCTTTGGACATCTTCTGTATTACAATAGAGCTACACTCCTCAGTGATTGCTACTATCTCAATATCCTGTAGCTTAATTTTACTACTTACTATATCATTTAAGTAGTTAGTATTCTTAGGCATTTCCTGCAAAATATCTAAAAAAGGGACGGTTAATGTGAAGCTCTCTAACTATGTCAAAGAACTTCTTGAATCATGCATCCTTCTTTTCTTTTATTAGTCTCTATGGAAATAGTGATGGTGGTCTCTGCTTCCCAGTAACTTTTGTTTTGGGGTACTCAAAATTACTCGAATAATCAACAACTTTATCTGCAACCGATTGAAGTATCAACTCTGTATCTACCTACTTATTTATATTTAGAGGTCTATCAATCAAATCATTTCCACCTCTTAAAGTGATTGCCATTACTTATTTAGGAGGTTCATTGTCACTTGGAAAACTACCTTGAGGCCTAGTATTTTGTGCCTGTTGTATTTGCCTCAACTGACACTCTAATTGCTCCTCAAGTACTTGCTAATTTTTGAATTCAGCAGCCATCTGTTCTTGGATGGCCATAATATTCTTTAATATGTCCTCTATGTTATTGTCCTAGGTTTTTTACCACTGCTGGTGGTTGTTGTTCGAAGGATAATTTGGTGCCCAAGTCTACCACTTTTGGTTGAAGGCATTACCATAATTTGGCCTATGAGTATTGCCCATAAAATTGAATGACTCAGGGTTTGCACTACATATATTTGTAGAGTGGCCACTAATTCCACAAACCTTACAGTATACCAAAGTCTAATGCACTGTATTTAGTTGAGCCTGAGACAACTGCAAACCTAACTTGCTGAATTGTGTTATCATTTGGATAGTTGGGTGGCTATAGCTGTAATATTATCAACATCAATCATTACTGCAGCTTTTTTTATTAATCCCCTTGAGGCATCACCATGACAATCTAAATTTTCTTGTGAAACATGATTCAACAAAGTATACAACTCATCATATGTTTTCCAAAACATGACCACCTACAACTAAATCTAGCAAAATTTTGGTGTTATGGTTAAGGGCTTCAACAAAAGTGTGATCTAATACCTTATTGGACTGCTGATGATATGGACAGTCCTAAAGAATAGACTTGAATCTCTCCCAAGGATGATAAAAGTTCTCATCTGGCCTCTATTTGAAGCTTAAAATCTCATTGTGGAGTCTTGCAGTCTTGCTAGATAGAAAGAAGCTGATAAGGAACTTTCGAGATAAGTCATGTCAATTTATGATTGAATCTATCGGCTCAGCATTCAACCACTTCTTTGTTTCCCCCAATAATGGAAATAGAAAGAGTGTCAGCCTCACATAATCAGTCGAAACACCTGTAGGGATGAATGTATCACTGATCTCCAAAAAGTTCTGCAAATGGACTTGTGGATCTTTATGTGATAGCCTGATGAATTTCCACTGCTATGCAAGAGCTACACCATGTTCTACTTTATCTCAAATCTACCTCATAAAGTTGGTTTTTGATTAGGGGGATCAAATTTGTCGCAAGTGGACTTGTGGTTCTGCTTTGCAAACTGTCCTGCAAGCTGGTGGGTACTCAAACATAGGAGAAGGAATATCTTGTTTTTCATTTATTTATAGGATACAGTAGAGATAGACTATTTCTCTCCTTCATTAATGTAAGTATTGTTTGGGATTAGGGTCTGGTTCAGCCAATTCACAATCCTTTGCCAGCTTACTAGTCTTTCAACATGTTTCCTGCAAAGTCAGAACCAAGACCAAGTGAAAAGCCCCAAATAAATCTAAAAATTAAAGCTAAAACAAAAGTATTTTCCAAATTACAAGTCCCGACAATGGTGCCAAAAACTTGTTGTGCCCACGCCCACACAAAAATATATGTGGTCTCACCAAGTAATATAGTGTCCTTTTACAAGCCAAGTGTCGATCCCTTAGAGGATTTTGTTGACAACTATCTAATTCTAGTTCACTATTATGATCAATTCAGTGCAAACATAACCAAAAGTGCTTAAGAGTTATAAACTAAAAGTAAAGTAAACAATTTGGTACATTAAAAGTCTTGGATAATCAATGAGAAGAAACCCAGGGTAAAGGCACTACGAAAAATCATACTATGTTATTGAACTTTATTATTTAGGTTACTTATCTTGGTTATTTATTCACAAGGTTGATATTATGACTATGGCCTTCCAAGCCTCTAGTCACCTATCTAACTTAGACCCATAACTACATCGTTGAGAGGGGATGTGAGAACTAAGTTAAATGAATTCATATTTCATCCCATAAGTGAACCATATAGGTAACTCAGGTATAATCCTATCCTAAATGGAAATTATAACTTCATTCTATAGAAGATTATAACCCTACTCTATTTACCGCACATTCTATCCTCTTGTTCCTCATTTCGGGCTTACAGGATGACAATGGATGTCTTCTAAGGGCTGAGAATCCTTAAAATAGTGATAAAAAGGATACATAAGCAATAAAATATGATAAATAATCAAAACCAAATCAATTCATAAGAAGAGTGATCATGTTCTTAGTCTTAACCCCGGAAAAGGGCGTTTAGCCGCTCATGGACATAACCGTAATAACGATAGATGAATGCATGGTAAAATTCATAAACAAACTAAAGTAAAGGAATAAAAACTCTATTTTAAGTGTTACACATCATTCCTCAAATTTCCAAATTCTTCCAAGGTATTTTACATCATGTTTAAGTGTCCTATTTATAGGAGGACAAAATCACCAAATTTGAGCTAGGGTCCGCGTCGCGCCCTTTATCGCTGAACCTAGGGTCTTCCACGAGACCCCATCATGTAGAAACACTGTATTTTGTCACTTAGGAAGCTCCTACATCCATGGTACATACCTGATAGCCTTTTTCAAGGTCCGCAATGAGTTATTGACTCCAAAGTGTCCGTTTTACGTCAAATCTTGTCCCTTGCTTTTGCCCATCCATTCCAAGCCCTGTGGTGTTGTTTACACTTGATTTTTAGATTTTTTATCATGAATATATCATCATAATAATATCACCAAACATCATATCTCATAAAACACCATGAATTAGAGCTCAAAACAACACACAATCTAAGACGTTGAACTAGAAACTTAAGCTAAGAACTAGTTTTACCCTTTTGATCTTTAACTTATTGTTTTGAATCTTAGCTTGATTAAATTGAACCTTAAAAATTATAAATAAGTTTTTCCACATATAATTATACAATCACATCTTATGAACTTATTACACACACTAGAATCCATCGAGATCAACTAGAAGAACACATAGCTCAAGCTAGTAACACTAGTTTTCTTGTCTAAACTCTAAGTGACCAATTTGAATCCAATATTGTTTGAAAAAAACCTTATACATTGTAATAAATTACTGTAAAACGTATATGCTCACTTAGATCAATACTAATACACTAAGCACACAAAGAGTCCTCAAAACAAGGGTAAATGTACCCGAATAATAGCATTGAGATGTATAAATCCACCTCAGATCAATCATAAAATAGGGTCTTGGGGGTTAATTTATCGATAATGATCCATTTATGAAAACTTTATGTCGTCGCTAAGTTCAAAACATTAAAATTATCCTAATAGTATATATAATTTTCTTCTATCAGATCTCATATGAATTCCAAGGGTCAATTCAAAGACATTTTTAACTTGGCTTCTACTTTCGGTGCATAATTTTTATAGTGCATCAGGCACTTCATCGCAATCATGGGCATTGATTATTCCCTTAATCGCGATCACGTGATGGTGGTACTGCGATTACAATGCATATTCGAGTGGACAAGGTCCAGTTGACTCATCATAATTATGAAGCCCAGCTTCGCAATTATCGTGACTAGCCTCATTGTCGGTCAATGTTGACCCCCATAATCTCAAGGTTGGGGACTACGATTGTGAGGAACTATTCTCTGAACAGCATAAGAGCCTTTTATTTGAGCATTTATTGTTGTTATCATGACAACTATACCCGAATTAGGGGATGATATGATATAAATAATGTCTTTCATGCATATTTATTCTAATGGTTCCAAACATGGAGTTAATAATCATGAATTGTGGACATATTAAGTTGATGTCCAGGCTTACTTATATATACTTACATGTTAATTAGATAGGATATCTTCATTTAGGCTATTGGAGCATTACATCCGCATTCAATACATATGCATTTATGAGATACTGGTAACATAGAGAAACACCATTTTTGAAAGAAAATGAGACACTTTTATGAAAATTCTATCCATAAACACTAGCTGAAGAGGAGATTTAAGATTGAGATTGAGATATGAGATATAAGATATAGGTTGCAAACCCCCCATAGGTTCTACGTGATAGTTGTGAGCATAAATAGAAAGTCATGTGATGGCTTTTATTATTCATCCCATCCACATTGCACTGCATTGAATATGTATCTTGCTTGTTTTTTCTTAGTTTACTTGACTTGCACTTAGTTTCTATGTGTTTTCATATGTATATCAATGTTGTTTTCATTTTTGTCTATCCACAAATTAAAAGTGTTAGTGGAGACAGAGTGAGCTACCGTTTGGGATTTTTCTATTTGTAGGTGACATGCTCATAGAATATTTTACTTATCTTATTATCTTCGTTATTCAGTCGGCTTATGATACCTATTGAGTAAAAATGGTCCATACTCACCTCTATTGTGCTTTTTGGTGCAGATTCGAGCAAGAGTATGACAAATAGAGGTTGAGATTATGTTATTTATTAATGATATTTAAGGTACTAGACTGTTCTTGTATGTTATTAATTGATGATATTCAAGTTACTGCATCGATGTAGCATTCAAGGTTGATTTTTGAATCACATTCTTTCTTACTTATGTCTTTATTTTAGATCAGAGACAGATTTTGAATTTTTTAATTTTGGATTTGTACTTAGAGTGCTCTTACATTTGACATCAGGTTTTGGGTGGTTTATGTATTTCTCCAGACTTACGTTTATTATATATATTGTTGGGTTTTTAAGAGGTGTAAATGGAAAATGAATACGTGTTTTTCTTGAAAAAGTCACCAAGAGAAAGGATGTAATTTGAATTGACACCTTTTCGGATTGAATGGTTATAACTTTTCCAATGGATTGTGACTTTTTCGAAGAGTTGCACCATTTTTGAAGAGCTGCACCTTTCTGAACCATTGCTTCTCTTCAAGAAGTAACACCTTGATGACTATAAGTACCGAAATTTTTCTCAGGTAAAGATAATTTTTTGAGTAGAAAAATAATTTTCTTCGTCTTCTAAAATCTCTCGTGTCATCATCAAATCATTGAGTGTATTCAAAGTTCTTGAAAATTTGAGGTACCGCTATTTTCAAAAAGAGAATCATTTTATCCTGGGAAGAAAGATTCCATAACCTCGAGTACTTAAGAGGAATAAATTTCTTAAGAACACATTGTGTATTCGTTGGACTTGATTCTACAATTTTCTGCTTCATCTACTTTCTTAAAGTTGATAAATACTTTATTTTGATAGTTCATTTGATTATTCATTTAGAGTTATGTTTGATGTTATTGTAACTTCATTGTAATTCTTGAAAGTTGTTATTGAACTTAGTATTGAAGTTTGGGTTGAAACATATAGATTTTTATATTCGAAATAACACACACACACACACACACACATATATATATATTTTCACTCTATGATTGGCCTAACTTCATTCTAGAAGTCTCGCTTGATTTTATGTTATCAACAATTTTATTTTTTTGTATCAATTTGGATGATTGACTCATTATCAAGGTTTAGCCGTGATAAGTGCAATCATGAATCTTTTTTGGGTTGTGACAAAAATAAATTTATTATATGCTATGAGATTACTTTATGATGCCGGCTATTTTATTTGGACTATTGATAGTTGACTTTATTGCTAAAGCCTGATTTTGTCTTCATCATGAACAATGATAAAAGGTCAAGGAAATACTTGGAACAAAGTACTTATACTTAAGCCATAATAAGGGCAAGTGAAATTTAAGTTGAATGCATCGTACATCCCATTTGGTTATTGGTCTTTAACTTTCTAGCACTTCTAGTATATGGATCATGTTGGGAGTATGTATGATATTAGTTGTATAAATTGTGTTTACTTGATTTATGTCGACTGTTGACAATGAGTATGAAATTATCTTTATTGTGCATTCAGTTTCATATTTGGTTTCCGTGGGGATACATAAGGTTGAACCTATAAGGATCAACATCCATCCATATGTTGTTGATTGAATTTTATTGGAAGTTAGAGAAATAATTTTTCCCGCTAAAGTTACAAGATAGGATTGTACATGGGACACATGGAAGGAAGTGCTCGATTTAAAATGAGTAGGATCGCCATAATTCTTCAATGATACTATCTTGTGTTTACTCATTAGATTTTCATTAAGTTTGTCCCACACATTACTAATTGATTTTATATTTATGCATATTAAATTATATACCTACTCTCTCTCTCTCTCTCTCTCTCTCTCTCTCTATATATATATATATATATATATATAAAAGTTGGTGATAACATTTGGCAAAAGTTCTAAATGAGGATGAACTCTTAGGAGACTTATCCTTTGATAGGAAGGATTAGACTTCTACGAACAATGAGATTCCAGGATTGGTTGTTTCCATCATACCAGGCTACTTCAAGAAAATAATACGAGAAAAAGTATTGAAAAACTCCCACTATTGTATTATCTTCTTTTGATGTTTCAGGTTTACGGGAATAACTATGTTCTCTGTATTTAATCTTCATGGCTAGAGGCAACACTAAATTCTGCTGCAGTTAGTATATATATTCAATTATATGCATATGTATTTCAGTATTTATAAAGTCTAGCAATTTTGAGGTAAAAGTATAAAAGTAAAAAGTTTGTACAATGAAATTTGACTTACTAGTATTAATTTATTTATTTGTCACTTCTATCCAATACTTAAAACTTGGAGGACCCCATTTAATTCACATACTTATTTATCCCTTTTAATTGACAGTCTCACATACATACAGACATTAACTTGCTACTATCTCAACATAATGAACTTCCTAATACATATATTCGTCAACTACTAATTTCTTTCACTAAAAAGTCTTTCGACATCTCTAACATATCCATATTTCTAGAAATTGTTGAATTTTTGTAATCCAACAAAACTATACGCTGTTTTTTCTTGGTTGATTTATAAATATTTCTATAGGTTGCATATAAATGCCACTACATCCAAATGTTATAAATTAGACGTAAATATTTTTTAAATTTAGTAAATTTAACCAATTGTTCTAGGGTATTTCTCTTGTTACTAAATAAAAGAATGGTACATTGTCAATAAATATAAATCAAACCCTTTGGTTTTAATCAGTGTCATTCTGAAAATAAAATTTCAAACATATGAAACTTTATAAATGTAAAGAAAAGGCAACTATCCAATCTTAATTTCAATTGCGTGGATCATAGTCAAGGTGCGCTCTGTGAAGGGTAATTTTATTTTATTTTTTCATTTTACATAAAAATAGAAAGATATGCAGAAAACATGTAAGATACATAAAAATGGAACAATTTCCCCACCCCTTACCCAATGAAAAGAAAATCCCCAAAACAAGTTATATGTAACGAATTATCGGTGTCTATTGTAACTTATTTCATCACTAAAGACTCTTAAAACATTTATGATTTGTACATTATTTCTTATTGAACCATAGAGTTAATTAATGACTTCATTAAATTCCAAGGGAGTTTAATCTGGACTTAGTTGACGCCCAATTCACGCATTAGTCCACCTATAAATATGCCATAGAAATCATAACATGCAATATAGCCATTTCAATAAACATTATAGTAAAGAAAAATGGAAAAACTTTACAATCTTTCCATCTTTGCAGCTTTGTTTCTCTTCACATTTGCAACTTCATGTGAAATTGCACTATCCTTATATCCTACACCAAGTCCAAAATATAAGATCCCAACATCACCTAAGAGTGCCTTGGGAAATCCACATTCCCGACAGTCAACTCCTAAGGTAGAAATAGTATATCCTCTTTCAAAACCTAAAGTTTCTTCTAAACCTTCATCCTCAATAATAGTTGCGCCTAAATTCCCATCAAGTTGGGGTCTGACTCCTAAAAGCTCAACTAAACGAAATCTTTCTCCAAAACCAGTTGAAAAGTCAACATCTAACTCAATCTTGACTCCTCATTCAACCACTATGGTTTTCAAAACATCTCCTAAATCAAATGTTTCTCCTAGAACTGCACCGAGAAAATATTTTCCAAAACATGTGGCTCCTAAAATCCCAATAGGTCAACAAAATCTTTCTCCAAAACCATCACCAAAGCCAACTAGAAGCCATGTGTCTAAGTATTTCCACATTAGACCTAAAGTTGGTTCTCATGTTTCTCCAAAGATAGCTCAAATCAATTATAAACAACCGATGAATCCCAAACTTGCTCCCAAATCAACAAGAAGGTTTTCATTTAACACACATTTGTCTCCTAAATCTACTGTTACAAAGCCAAATGTTATTCCCAATCCAACTGGAAAGATTATCACTAAGACACGTTTGGCTCCGAAGGAAGCACCAAAATAGACTCATAAACGTACACTTACGCATTGAACTTATTAGAAGACAGAGGCAGTGGAATATGTTGGTTTCTATATGTTAATTATGATTATTAGGCATTGTAGATGAAAATTATTGTTACGAATATGGAGCATATATGTAGCTTATTTCTTGTATGCTGCAAGTAATTTGGTTTTACAAGATAAATAAAGTTCCAATTTAGCAAGTGTTCTAGATCACTTTTCACTCTATAAGCTCTGTTTACTTTTTATCACTAAATAAAATCGAATGTTGGATTGATCTATCTTGCCCCTAAAGATGCAAAGAAGCACTATATTTTTCCGCATCTGCCTTCAAAAATTTAATAAAAATGTGATGTATGCACTTTTTTTTGGTGATTTATATCATAGAAAATGTGCCATCATAGACCATCTTCAACTTTAGCACATAGTAATTAATGTATTTATTACATTAATAGTAGAAGTATGAAATAATGGTAAAAAACATACTTGAATTATAAGTTTTTAAGATGTTTCATATCCCAATTATCAGGTGTACAATTTACCTACTTGAACTATCACAATTAGGGCTGAACATATTTTGGTTAAAACCGAAAAAATTAAAAAATCAAACCGAAATTTAAATTTGGTTTCGATTTTTCGATTTTTCGGATCGATTTCGATTTCTAATTTCTAAATTTTAATTAAACGGTTCGATTTTTGATTTTTTGAAAATAAAATTCGGTTAAATCGAAAATTCGAAATTATATTAATAACATATATATATTATTAATTTATTATATATAATATAATATATTTAATATATAAATAATAAATTAATAAATATATAATAAACTTTTTATAACCCTACTTCTCTTCGCTAAACCAAAATCATATCAGATTAAGATATCACATTTCACAGCAGCCTCCAGCCATTTTATCACTTTTTAGTTTTCACAAAACTTTTCTTTACGAATTACAACGAGTCCACGACACCGAAGGCGGGCGATAGACCACCGGTGACAACGACGCAGACTACCTTTCTTTACAACGACACCGGAGCGGCGATCTGTGAGACTGTGACTGTGGCGTAAGTCGTAACTGGTGTTTTCGTGTTTGTGTTTTTTGACCAGTGACAGTGAGTTGGTGACTGCCTAACAGAGATCTTCAAACTATCGATCGGTGGTAGCGGCATTCCGGCAATCAGACCCTTTTTTCGATCATTTATTTCGGCGATTAGTCAGCCTTCAAAATATGTCTAATGTTGGTATTTTTTTTATTGATGATTTTTATTTAACTTGATAGTTTAAGATTGAAAGCTGAGAACTAATAAACAAATTATTTTATTTTTGCAGATTGGAAGTAGGGTAAGTGAAGATGGAGCATCTAATGAAAATATTTTAATTTCATCTCCAAATGAAGTTGAAACTGCGGTTGAAGATGAACAATCGAAAAAAATAAAGCTCATGGAACCGAGGGGAAAATGTTGGCAGTGGTTTGACAAAATTATTGATGGAAAAATCCGAGCCAACAAAGCAAAATGTAAGTATTGTGGAAAAATTTATGTTGTTGCTTCAAGTGCTAGTGGTTCTTCAACGATGAATAATCACATGCTAAAATTATGACCTTACCTCTCAAATCGCACTAATGTTGGTGTCACACCCCTCTTTTTACCGCGTCCGACCCTGCTAGGGAGTTGGTTTTGGAGAAAATGGGTCTTTCCAATTATGGTGACATTTTGAATAGGGATTATTTTATTTACAGAGTCACCACTTGGAATTGAGTTTGGGTGTTCCAAGTCACCTTATTGAATCCCTATTCAAAAAGAAAATGACTCTTTAATTTGTTATCTTTCGATCTGCGAACTAGAAATCCGAATAAGGAATTCTGTTGACCGAGGGGAAGGTGTTAGGCACCCCTCGAGTCCCGTGATTCTAGCACGGTCGCTTTAATGACTTACGTCCGACTTAAATTAAACTCCCTTTATTTTTTTTAGGATTTATAATATTTGTTAACCTAAAAGTTGTTTGCCTCCCGCTTTTAATTTATTTTGAAATTATTTGTTATGTTGACGTGCGGCTTACCGATAGCAGTACTTTTCGGCCTCACCACAATGTTTGGCACGTTTCTCGCGCCTTTATGGCATTTATGAGTCGTCCCTATTTTCTAATCTAAATAAGCGCCTAATGGGTTTAAAACCTACCCAACCCAATTCAATCGGCTTTAAACGGTAGGTTAATTTATCATAACGAATGGTTGGTAGCAGGGCTTTCCAACTTCATCGTTAACTTTCACTTGTAAATTAAAACTTAATTTATTTAGAGGTTAAGAATTTAATCCATTTTTATGAATTCACTCCCTTACAATGAATTTTTTTCCTCTTGTCTTTTCACACGATGGGTCTTGAATAAATCCCGCAACCCATTCTATTTTATCTCACGTCAAAAACTAATTTGTGATTTTAATATAATCTAGAAAAAAAGCTTTCCAACAAAAAAAAACCTAATAGGAGTATAAAACAAATTGAAAAGCATGGTTCCATATCAACTAAAAGAAAATAGACATGTGACGAAACCCTTAATCATCCATGTTGAGTAAATTAACGTTGCATGAAACAGTGATCGAAGCAACTTTATTATTATTATTATATTTTTTTTTCTACGAAACAAAAAAAAACTCTTACATTTGCTTAACGTCAATCAACTATAAAACGAAATCCGAATTCATAATAAACTTACGAGAAAAATAAATAAATAAAATAAAGCAACATTGTATGAACAAGCTTATACACTATTATACTCTTTTATTATTCAAACAACTTATAAACACAAATAATAACTGCTAATTCCAACCTCCAAAGCAAAATCATACTCATTATTGTTAAGAACGATGTGTGTAGAAAACTTTATCATTACACAGTTTTATTTTTAGCATATATATTTAATAACATAACAAAATCTAACTAAATTTAACTATACAATTTTATTTTACAATATTATTATTTACTTTTAACTTTCAACACCAACTAATTAATTTAAAACTTAAAAATTATTTCACTTAAAATTTAAAATCAATTTAATTGACATTATTTTGAGACCAACAAACAAATTACAAATAAAAGACATAGAACATGAACTACATAAAACAATAAATTAAGCATACTAAATAATATAAGAAGCCGTTGAAATAACTTTATTCATGCTTTGATTCGTAAGAAAACTTATATAAAAAAGAACATAATACAAAATTGAATAAGAACCTGTGTGACGAATTAAACTAAGCGAGAAAGCTTTTACGCTGAACCAAAAACTCAAACGGGAAACCTGAAACTCAACTTATTGCCTCTTTTCTTCTCCTTTGATTTTTCCCCTTTTTTTTTCTTTCTTTTTCTCTTCTGTTTTTCTTCTTTTTTTTTTTTGTTTCTTTCTTCCGTTGTTTTCTTTCTGATTTCTCTTTTCTTTTTCTTGCCGTGTGTTAGTGTGTGTGTGTTTTAAAAAATGTATATTGTAGTCTTAGTGCATGTGTGCATGTAGTATATTATATATAGGTAGTATGTGTGCATGTGTGCATGTAGTGTATTAGTGCATGTGTCGTGTGTGTGGGGGGGGGAGAGTGGGAGAGGCCAATTAGGAGTGGGGAATTGTGGGTG